>NW_009197367.1:54264-83311 GCF_000690835.1 Fulmarus glacialis | reverse complement strand
CTCGGGCAGGGCCAGCCGCCGGCCACCCGCCCAAGGGGATGTGAGCACACCAGATGCGAGCTACGCAAGCCTGAGATTAAGATTTGTGGCACACGGTATAACCGGAGTTATTTGCAGAAGGTTCTCAAAAACAACAACAAAAAAAAGGATAGGCTTCCTGAGCTCTTTCGGAAAGAGTTGCTAAAATTGTACCTTAAACGACCCAATGTACTTAATTTCCATGAGTTTTCAGTGAGCTTTCCATAAGTTCCCTCCATCAGAGACTATTAAGGAAAATAAATAACTATGGAGCAAGGGACAGAGTCCTGGAATTGATTCAAAAATGTTAAATGATAGGAAACAATGAGTAATGGCAAATGGCTGCCCCTCAAAATGAAGAAAATGTAACAGTGAATGCTCCTGGGGCTGCTATTGAGATGAGCACTATTTATTAATGACTTCGAAATGGAACTGCACAGCAAGTTAGGAACTGTGGCGGTGTGAGTTTATTGGGGTTTTTAAGTAAATACCGGAAAGTTTTACAATGACTATCTTCAAGTAGCTGAAGAACTACAATGATACTACAAGTAGCAAGATGAAAGTTCATTAGGAAAAATGAGGCTAAACACGAGGGAACAGATCTCAGTCTACACTATGGGACTGTGAAGTAGTTTTTCCAAAGGGAAAAATGAAAAGTGGGCAAGTTTTTTGCAGTTTATGCTATATAACAAGCAGTCATTCCATTTGCCTCTGGATATACCAAGTATAGCAACTAGCCTTTTTTTCTTTTCTAGTAAATATGTAAGAGAAAGCACCTGTCACAATGACTGACCAAATTTAGCTTAAACAGACACAAGGTGATGCAAATTAGAAAAAAGTCCATAAACAGTCTACATAATTCCCACAGTGTATCACATACTGATTACCAGACACAAAAGATCTGTTGAAATGACTGTAAGACCATCAATTTCAGTTGTTTTAAATTTGTAGTTATTCTACAGTCATTAATTTAGAAATTAAATTCTTCAGAAGACAGACTATGTATTCTTTTTCTTTTACTAAATTTCTTTGCACCACGAAGAAAAATGACAAAAGAATTTTGGCTATGAAAACCAGTAGAGGGATATAAACATTAAAAAATATAGGCCTCAGATCATTCAACAGGTGAATTTTAATGTCCATTAGTGTGTTCAATTAAAAAATATAACAGGAAAAAAAAACACAGAAAAATAATTGATTGATTCTAAGGCTGAACTAATAAATACAAGTGAATAAAAGAAATATTCAGAAAGTTCAGAACTTTATAGCACCCAAAATGATATGCAGCTTAAAGGGAATTTCTACAGGTATTCATAATTAGGTAGGATATATTAAAATCTGATCAGGTTCCTCTCTTTTCTCTATCACATAAAATAAAAGGAGTTTTAAATGAAAGAACGGTAAATGCAGAAACAATATAAAGAAACATTTCTTTTACATAGTCAATGGAACTGACTACCAGATCAGGTCATTGAGATAAAAACCATAGCTACATTTTTAAAAAGAACTGAATAATTTTATGACTGCTAATAACATTTGCAGCTATGCAAGCTAAGATAATAAAGGTAATCAAATCTCATGCTTCAGGGTGTAAGACAATGAACCGCAAGGTTTAGAAAGAAAGGTGCAGTGTCACACAAATGGATAAGATGCATTAGCAATTTGGGAAGAGATTTACCTTATTTTAAAATATCAAGAAATAGCCACTGCCGGAGGCATGGCACCAGACTACAGGGACCTCAGGTCTTATCTGCCGTGACAAATTCTTTGTTATTATGAGTTTGGCTTTGATAGACAATAGATTCTCCTGAGTTTTACAGAGCTGAATTCAAATTAAAAGCACATGCTCTATGAAAGCATAGCTTGGAGGAAGGATCTGAAGGACAGAACCGCTAGCCAGTAATTAAGAGTTCTGTACTGTGCTTTCTGGCAGCAATTATTTTAACATAATTCTTAACAGAGTCTATTAAAGAGGAAATGCCAATTAGCAATAGCTTATTGCACAACAAAACAATGACTACTGATAAAATTTACTACCATAAACTACACAGAGAATTGACTGCTGAAAACAAGATTGGATGTTTAATTAAAAATGGGCAAGAGGGAGGAGAATCTACATGCACTTAACACGCACAAGTCTGATGAAACTTCAGTTCCTACACAGAAAGCTCAATGTAGAATCATGTTAAACTATGCAGGCTATGCAAATTATTTGAAGACACCTTTCAAATTAGAGTGAAACGATGAGGTTTTGCGTAACTTTTTTCAGATTACCTGTTCATACTTGCCAACGGGGCAGTTACCCATTTGGAGAGAGAGAAATTTGTGGGCACACTGTTATTCCCACATTTCACATCAACAAGAAGGAGGCTAAAAGAAGAGGCAAGAAGGAGCCCTTCATCTCAGCGAAACAAAGCGCAACTAATCTGGGTCCGTATATAGAGACAATTTGCTGTTCTAGGGTTTTCTAGCAATGCTGCAAATGACTTCCCTGAATTATTGACCTTGCTTTTCCAGTCCAGCCTGAGTCCTGTTTTGTCCCTCATCCAGTTGTTCCATCAAAATGGAATACGGATAATACAGAAAACATGCAGCCAGCGTTGTGTAAAGAAAATCTAGTCAGGAAGGCCTTCTTTTGCAACAAAAGCATCCAAAAGAGTGTAATAGTGTGCTTTTTTTAAGCTTCTAGAAGTGAAATAAGAACTGCACCTTTGGCATGGATCTGCTAGTTGTCTCTGCTTCTTAGTTCTGACAAATAAGAAGCAACCTCTGTATATTCTTACTGTACAGAAAAGGACGGCAGCAGGAGGAAGAGAATTACCTTTAGGCTGGAGATCTAGAGGGCCTGCACTGCGATCTATCCCATTAAGCAGATAAAACATCTGCAATACCATCCCAGAAATCTGGTATGCAATGGCACAGATGCACTTAAAAAGATAAGACAGATAAAAAGAGAAATGCGAGGTTCACGGTCACAAGAGCTGCACTGTTCTGAAATCAAGATCTTCAGCTATGTGGAAACACAATTTGGCAGTATTATCACCTAAAAGACTGCAGTTCCCCCTAAGACTGAAAGGAAGGAAGAAAAAGAAAAATTACGTTCCTGCTTTCCCTCTAGTGGCTGGAACACAATAGGGATTAGAGATGGTTTTTTTATTTTTATTTTTATTTTCTTGGTAACATGAGAGTTAGAGACCATCCGCAGACTGATTTCTCCATGAACTTTTGAGTGTAAGTCTGATGATGGCCAGAATTCAGTTTTACTTTGTTATACATCCTCTTGCTTTCTGAACTTGTAGTTTTAAGCCTTATTTTGGGATGGAAACACGGAATACAATTCTTTGGCTCCCTGTATTGAAGCTGAGAATTAATTATCTTGTGCCTCAATAAATTAGAAGACAATCTTTGCTTTTAAAAAGAGAATATAACTCAACTGTGCTTTGTCTGTCTACCTCAGAGTGAGCTCATGCTTCCCAAAGCCTCAGGTCACATGTAGCACTGCAAAAGATGGTATATATTTATTGATGAACCACCTGATTGATCTGTTTTCAATTTTAGATGGGGTTTAGCCTTCCTCTGGAGAAAAACTGCCTTTTTTTTTCTTCATTGAGACACACTGAACTCCTCTTTAGCATAGTTAATTGCCACAAATAGAAGTGAAAAATCATCAAACCTGAACTGGGAAATAAATAATGGTTATAAAGTATCTTATGTACCTGAATTGATTGCTATAGAAATCAAATAAGTACATACTTGACCTCAGCTTCTCAGATGACACATTAATCCCTTTCTCATAAATTATTGTACCTAGCACGTTAGCTAACATATGACTGAAAAAAGCACAGCTGAAAGATTCTTTACATTTTTCGCTTTTAAAATAGCACTACAAATCTTTCTTTTATTTCAAAGTAATTATTGGGGTTAAACTCTGGCAATATGTATAATAAATAAGTGAAAGGCCTAGGAGTTTCTTCAAATCTAAGGTTTTCTGACACTTTTTCTCACTAGACTTTGCTCCAGATACTTAGAATTTTGTAAAACTCTTGTTTTCATCAAAACTTTCCAAAAGGGTTGTCTGGCTCAGTTTCTGGTTCCAAACCTACTATTTTTACTGAGAAGATACATTTCTGGAATGTAACATAATCAACATAAGCAGTGTTCAGGAGATTCAGCTATTAGACTTGCTCCACAACACTCTGTTAAGCATTTTATATATATATATATATATATAGTTTATAATACTTCTGCTACTATTCAGTAGTAAGCATGTAAGGTTTTATAAAAACAGATATTAAGACAACTATAGGCTTACAACAAACATTAAGATGCTACACTATATGCATAGTGAACTAGATATTATGTCTGTGTGACAACACACAGCATAGACACCCCATACACTGGTGTCAACACTGTAGATTGTTAAGAACACAGGTACAGACCTTCCCTCTCTGTTTTAAATTGAAGGGTTGCTCCTAATGAGCTCTAAAGTTTACTGAAATACAGACTACCACATAAACAACTAAACAGAGCAGCAAGCTTTCTCCTAAAAAGGGATGGAGCTCTAAGCTAGGATTATTCCAATTACTTTACTTATGACAGTTCTTACTTACATTTTCTTGTATGTCTGTCTAGAAAAATGTTTTAAAATTTGACTCAGCAAACCCTAACCTGGGAAATCCAATTCTCCACAAGACAAAGACTAATGGAAATCAGACAGTTTTTTTCTGGCAGTTTAGTCTGAGTGCTGAAAGGATGCACCTGATTAAGCAATTAAAATAGTACTGGGATACTCAGAAAAAGGGCATTCTGACCAGAGATATTACTACTCAAATATAAGCTTCTCAAAAGCATTCTTAGAGATTTATGTGCTGTATTTAAGGAAATGCTTCTTTGGAGATTTGACTAACATAAATATATTACTCTTAGGCACCAAACCTTTCACTCCTCCGGCATCCCTCTTGGACTGTAAAAAGCATCAGAAGACACTGTATATTCAAAAGCCAGTTTTTATCTTTAAAAGCCCATTGCATGCTTCCTTCTAAAAACAAGCTGCTCCTACTTCAATGTTTTGCTTTTAAATACATAGCTATGTTTGTTATGTCCACAAAATGATATTTGAACTATTCTAGCTATAGGTACAGGCTGACAAAGCTCTTTATTTTCTCAGTTGTCCACTCTCCATCTTCTAATTACATATCATAGTATTTCCTTGATAGTAGCATAGGAGATGAAAGTATAGAGGTGATCTATTGAACATTTTCCATTTCATCAAACTTGACCAACAAGCTGCTTTTTGTCTATAGCAGATGACCTTCCACTCATATCGCCGTGCTGAGGAGCTCACTCATCCCCTTCCTTCCACCCATGCTGTCAAGGGGCTCGGAGGTCTGCGGTATGTTGTTCTGTGTTGCCTAATATAAACCCAATATAAATGATTCTGCTACAGTTGTGATACGACAGGCTACTAAACAGTGGCAGCTCACCTATTCCAGAGGCGGTGGCATTTCCAGGTGAACAGAGGGATATCTCTGTTTCACTTGGAAACCCCTGGAGCCAGAATGCCATATATAAGCATCACCTCACCTATTAATTAGGTTTTTGCAGTTTGGCAAGCCAGTGTGCACTATTGGTTCAAGTGAGCAGAGACAGCTAGTTGACAGGAGACCAGCTTCACTCAGACACTGGACTTTCCAAGACATGAAGACCCCAAGAATTGGGAATCTCTTGGTGGGAGGAGCCTTCAGTAGGCATTCTGTACCGGCTCGCTTACTCTGTCCAGCCCTGACAGAGCAGTCAGCTTGGAAGCAGGCACAGAAATAAGATATTTTGTGATATCCCCAATGAAAACAAAAGATTAGACTTGAAATCAGGTTCAGCTCAGTTACTTTAATGAACATAATGCATATGTTTTTATATTTTTCCTTAAAGTCAGTTCTTAGAATTGAACCTTAAAAGATACACGCTCTCAATTAAACTCCTATAGGAAAACAGCGTATGTTACTCGCGCTTGGCAAATTTCCACATTTTGTCCTTTTTTTTTTTTTAAATATCGATTTAAATGCAGATAATATCACTGCCATATCTAGGATAAAATATTTCTTTATCCTGACCAGAAAGCTGTTGTCAAGGGTTGGCAGAATGCTGCACCACAAGTCTTGCACTTCTGCTTCCAAAATAGAAATGTAGACAGCACTGGGTTTCACAGATTTAAGAGACAGAAGTTCTGTTCAAGCTATATCTCTATCCCTGTATATATTATGACATCATAATGGCTACATCAGCTGTAATAAAAAATGAATTCCCTTGACATACATTACCCGTAAGTGCAGCCTAGTAAATAAATGATTCATGCAAGTTCAATTACAAGGGTATGATGTCTATAAATGCTAAATACCTGCAAGACAGCAACAGTAAAGGAAATGAACCCCTGCAGTGCTAAAAATGCCTTCCAGCTAAAATTCCTGACCACACCTTTCATCTCATTTTACGTGCTTTTTACATGTGTTTTACTAAACACACTCATGGTAACAATCCACTAAAAGGTTACATACAGAGTAGAGTTTCTATCCTTAGTATGGATAAATCTAAAAATAGAACTAGGTTGCTCTTTTCCTGCAGAGGCAGTAAGGAAATCTTTTTAAGAATTGGAATTCCCATTGAATTTAAGAGTCCACCTCTGCCCTCCTGTGAGGTAAATTACCAGGCCTTTAAAAAAAAAAAAATCTCTACCCATGATGAATTATATACACACACTCTAAAAATAGTATATTTCATGTTAATGTATTTTGTTTCTTAAGTATATATAAAATGACATGACAAATGCAGTTCCTTATATTTTACAACTATTTATAGGAAACTTAATGGCTTAAAGAACCAAAAAAGTCTCTAGGTAGGTAGGTGGTCATACTCAACTCTAAATCATGTATAGCTGATTATCTTTAGCAAATGAGTTTCTAAGTCTATATGTATCCTACAAGACAACCATTCATGGCAGCAATTTTGTTGACATTATTAGCAAAAAATAATTTCTGAATGGATTTGGAGTCTATGCAGGTTTGCAGTTGCCCATTCACCCACGAATGAAATAAGGACTGTCATGTGGAGCAACCTTATCATCCTCGTAAGTTTGCTCCCTGCCTCTAAAACATCTAGTGCTGTCCCCTAGTAAAGAGGTTTTCTAAGAGAATCAGAGTATGGCTGATAAGTCATTGCCACATCTGGTCTTATCCCAATGTATGTTACAAGTTGGACACAGCACATAGTTTAAATACACCTTCCACAAATCTATATTGTCATAATTAGTAGCAACCTTGGATATTTTGGATAGTGACTTAAATAACAAATGAAGTGTGGAATTTTGTTAAACTCTCGGTTTTCAGTTTTCTAAGAAACGAGTTCCAGAGCTAAAATACACACTGCATGAAAAGAAATTTCCCATCTTCATCTTGAATTTCCTGCCTTCTGATGTTCCGTTACTTTTGTACTCTGAGACAGGAAAACCAAAATTCCCTGGCCTACCTTCTCCAACTCATTCATTATTATTTTCATCTGCCTGGGGTTTAACTCATGCAAAATTCTTCAAAACACTTGCCTAGTACTGGCAATGCAGCCATAGAGATTTTTGCACCATGGATGAAGGTGAATTTGTATTTTTTAGGACTCCACTTTGCAATAAACAGCATATTTTAATGTGTTCTGTATTATTGTATGTAATTGCATTTTCAATACAATTAGGAAAACTGACAATAAATTGTAAAATTCCCTGTCTTCTAGACAGGGCACTGAAACCTCTATGTTTCATTGCAAGAGTCTTGCAAGCCTATTTTTTATGACAGATTTTTGAAATGTCTTTAGCCCAACCCAAAGGGCAGATGCCTGCAGGGTGGATCAAAACTTTATAATGCAGCAAATGAGAAATGCAAATGTCAGTTTACTTATTTCACTGTTATGGCCATGGAAGTAGAAAAAATAATTTCTGTAAGTTGTCTAGCAGAGGATTCTCTCGTGATAAAATAAACATGTGAGAACAAGGACAAACAGAGTTCAAAATTACGCTCTACACGGAAATAATACACATATTTACATTCAGAGTATTTGAGTCCAAAAGGGTGAAGATTGACATTCATAGGCCATTTTTACCATGGACAATAATGAGGGAAAACACCTCTTCTAGGTTTGAGGCTTATTTAATATTAAAACGCTATGAGACAACTGCTGAACATGAAAAGAAAGTTGCAGTACATTTTGTTCACTTCTTTACCATATGGTTGTAAACTATTAGAACTTAACAGCATCTGCTACAAAAAAAAAAAAAAAAAATCGTAGAACAACAAATCTTTAAGGCATTATAAGTGGAGGCTGCTAAGCCTCTTGCTTAAAAATAATACACTTCAGTATGCAATTCTCCTATACTGTACTGAAAATTTACTGGGAAGGATTACTCATAAAATATCAATGCATTCATTATTTATTAATGAATTTAAAAGTGACACCCCCCCTTTTTTTTCACATAGGCACATCCTGATTCTAACCAAAGATGCAAATAAAATATAGAGGATGCAAATGATCTGAACTCTTCCTTATTTTACAAGCTCTTTGTATACAACAGCCAAATGATCTGAACTGCATGGCACTAAACTGTTTTTATACAAGAAACATGCATCAGGATCTCTGCCAAATTTTATGTAGTAATAATAACAATGTTGTCTCATATTTCTCCCCAGCTCCTAAATGGATTTAAAGGTTGATCCTTATACTTACCTCCCCTGAAAATAGTACCATATTGCAGCATTTATCTTTACGGATTCCAGCAGCGATTTTTGATTTCAGTTTTTTTTCCTTTCTTTTTACAGCAGTAAACACTACTATAGAGCTGTATTAAAAATAGATATATACAATTAACTTAGACCACGTGTAAACAAAAGCTACCACCATCAATACTGCACACCGATGTCTTGTTGGGTTTTTTTAAATGATGAAAAAAAAAGTAGTAAATTTTATATGGGATTCGCTTTTAGTTTAGTACTGTGATTAATTTGGTGTTTATCTAAGTATATGAGGCCCCTAAATATCCTTGCAAGGATACTTGGAGGAATCACACGACTGGCTTTTATTAATTCAGTGTTCTCCATGCAAGTTCTAGCATATCCCATCAGATCCACTGACAGAGTTAATAAATGGACAGATACAGATGTCATCAACTCTGAAAAGCACATTTACTACACACACTCATGCTCTTCACAAGTCTGTTCTTGGACTGTGGGAAGCAGAAGTACCTTGGATTCTCCAGCAACTTCTTTGCACAAAACGCATACATGGTGCTACACCATACCCTCAACTTCTCAGCGTGCTGCAGCTTATCTCCTGTCATTTTTCCTCCCAAGGATACAGGAGGAGGGTTACAAGAAGGTTAGGTGTGGTCAGAGAAGGAAAGGCAGAGCTGTTCATACACCTTGCTGTCTTCATAAAGATGCACCAACCCCGCTCAAAACTGGGTTCTTCCTACCAGTTGTGGCAATATTGCAGTTCTGAATCCAAAATCTGAATTACAGTCCTGCTCCAAAAGTCCACACTCAAATGCTATAGAAACATAGCAAAAACGGGTCCATCCCCAAAGAATCTATTCCCATAACCCACTCTAGAAATAACAATCACTTCTGAAATGGCAAATACAGCTTCCTTTTCACTCAGACCCAAACAATACCAAGCACACACTGCTTTAACAGAGAAGGAATATGCCTCAGCAATTTTGTTTTTAGAGGATGTGCCACCTGTGTCTCCCTAAAAAGTCAATGAGAAGGAGTTAAACTTAGCTGCTCTGACACATCTTCTGGAAGAGTTGCTCTCTGTCTACTCACTGTAGAGAGAAACTACGATGAGCAATCTCACTTGGTGAATATCCAATGTAAATATGTAATACGAATAGATATTATGTAGCTTGGACAGACCATGGAATGAGTTGGCTCAAAATATCTTAGCAGGTCAAGGCCACAGAAATCTTCATCCCCTGCATCCCCTCATTCCTTAAGTACCGTCTGCTAGCTTAGGCTCTTCTGGAAGAGTGTACCTAACCAATTAAAAAATTAACACTATTTTAAAGATGTTCTATCAGACGGAACATCCAATATTCTAAATAATATCCCTCTAAGATTTCCAAGTTTCCAAACAGCAAATGTCTGATGATATTAATGCCACAAACACTTCAGGGAAAATAAAATGGCTCTAGACTGGATTTTTCACACATTGGTATCAGTGTTCATATTGCCCAATGATTCAACTAATCTTTTTAATGACACCTTGCAACAGGCAATTGTAAAGGTGATCCGGCTGTTGCTGTAATAGGCAATCTGACTCCTGTCTGATATGGTGGCTATTTTCTGAACCATCATTATATCTGTAAGGGTATCAGTTTTGAAACTATCAGTTTATTGCTACAGATGACCTGTTTCAAATGCGATAGATATCATTCTCATGCCCATCAGATTTGCATCTCTATTTTCTTCTTCTCCATTTTTCTTTTGCAGCTTGAAGTGACCTTGTACATTAGCGCCATTCAGTATGGCAGAGCTTCACATTAAAACATCAATATTGTAAGAGTGGATTTGCCATGCAGTTCCATCTCTGAATAAAATATGCCAGTATTTTACTAAAATAAGTTCCACCACTGGAAATAAACACCAAAAGCAATACTTTTCCATACAGCATTCCTTTCATTTTTCAGAACCTTACTTCTTAAGAAAGACCAGCAATTGACTGATTACTTAGCAACCTCACTGAGTTTGATAGAGTCACGCTGTGATAATGGAACTATCAATGCAGTTATAATGTACTTACACTCTGTAGATAGCTGTTTCAAATGGAGCAACATTCCCTTCCAGCCCAGTGCTTCTCTGCAAGGCTGGAAGGCCTGGTAAAGATTGAATACATACCTTTAAAAAGAGCAAGTTACAAAGAGGTTTCACTGACCACTAATCTTTTGTGCTACATTAAATATTGCCGATGCCACATTTTGTTTTCCATTTTCTTTCTTCTCATTTAACAATAACTTTTAAACTGATTTTCCATGAAGAAATCCAAAGTAATAAAGATCTTTCATGTATTTTCCTTCTTTACACTACTTTGCAGTAACAATATAGCTGGTGATTAACAAATGACTGTGTTCCATGCTATTAGCACGTTATACAGGTCAAGATTTTTATACAGAGGTATATCACACAGCAGACCAGCCAGTCTATGTCATGAGGATATAATTTATATCACAGAGGTACTTATTTAGTTGTACAACATTGTGACAAAGGGTAGCATTTACAAAAGTGCATGAACAGCAGATGGATCTAAGACCCAACCTCACTGGCTATATCTGAAAAACACTCAAAAAAACCCAGCCCAAAACAAAACCACAAAAAAACCCCAAAACAAAACAAAAATGAAATACAACCAGACCCACTTCTCCTCCTTATTGCCAGGAGCATGGATGGCTCAGCTCAGATTCAAGCAACTGTGTACTCTTTTAATCCCTAAAATAGTGGCTTCATTCACCATGCCTACTTGGAACAAGCCCTATTTCATGAGCGAGATGGTCTGCAAGAGTGCTAGTTGGCACAGGCCAAAACTAGGCCATATAACAGTGAAGTAGTAGTTAACAGATAAATGGCATACATGATCACGGCACAGCGCTCAGGCCACAGCCCTGTTTGCTTCACTAATACCGTCATAGTGGGGCTCTCAGAAATCTAACAGATAGAGCCTTAAAGTCCTTTGACACATACAGAAAAAACAGGCATCGTAGATGCACCTATCTGCATCTCTCGGTACCAAAGTGTCATTAAACGCCTGTCCTAAAGACTTTCATTCCTCCAGTCTAACCTTTATCGTCTAGGTGCCTAAATAAGCAACATACTCATCTAGACTTCACAGCTAGTCTGTGGAGAGAGACAGGCATCTCTGGAGATTATTTTGTGTTTACCTCAACTACAGCACTCTAGCAGAGATGGCTGTTGCCTTAGAGACTTTACAGGGAGCATAGTTTAAACACATTTCAAAACAATAATGCCTCAATTCGGCTTGTGAAGCCATGCAAAGGGAACCATGGCTCAACAGAACTTAAACTTGTTTGAAAGCTTGATTTACAGTCAGTTTTACTTTTATCTCGATAGCAACTCACAGCAACTCTGAGCAAAGCACCTTTAATGTAACAGATCTAACAGACCACAATACAATCTCTTTTTAAAACACACACACACCTCCCCCCTTCAAAATAGGAAGTAGATCACTGGCACAAAAGAAGAAAAAAAACAACATACCTGCACAGATTTTATATTGCCACAGGTGGGGGGAAAAAAAAAAAAAGTCAAAGAATATGTTAGTAAGTTAGATGTTCTCAGGTTGGCCGGGCCTGGTGATGGTCACCGTACAGTATATAATGAACTAACTGAAGTTCATGCACTAACAGAACCTACAGAGAACAAAGAACTTTGAGACAGGAGGGCAAACACAGCACCCGTCCTTACAAATGGAAAAAGCAGTTGGAAAGGAGTGAAAAGCAGTCACTCTACTTTCAATAACTGGAAAGATACTGAAACAAATTATTAAACAATCAATTTTTAAAGACCTTAAGGATAATAATGTGATAAGGAACAGACAACATGGATTTTCCAAGAAGAAATCACTCAGGCCAATCTCATTTCCTTCTCTGACAGACCAACTGGTCTAGTGGATAAGGGACAGGCAGTAGATGTGATATAGCCTGACTTCACTAAAGCTGTTGATGTTGTCACACGCGACATTCCCAGAAGCAGAAGAGGGAAATGTGGTCAAGATTTAACTGCACACAATTTAGAGGATAGTTATCAGTTGTTCTCCATCAAGCTAAGAAAAGATATCAAGGAGATCTGCGAGAATTTGTCTCAGGTCCTGGAAAATCTGCCATTTTCATGAGTGGCTTGGATGACAGAATAGTTTGTATGTGTACAAAACCCGCAGATGTTACTGAGTTGACAAAGTCTTGTGCAATTTTAAGAACAATTTTAAAAATCAGAACTACATTGATGAAATGGACACATGCAGACGCACACAAATATAACGGGAACAACTGGACAGACACCAACACTACAAAAAGTCGAGGGGGGATAGCATTTTACTAGAAAAAGAAGAGAGACAATAACAGCCTTCCAGTATGTGAAATTGTTACAGACAGGTGACAATTAATTGTTTTCTGTGTTCACTCATCATAGAACAAGTTGCAATCAGCTTAATCTGCAATCTGTGAGAGGGGACTGGGGGGGGAGGGGGGAAAACAAACGCATAGCTATAATAACAACTCTTTCCAATGCTTTTTTGTCTAGCGAGATTGGGAAAAATCTCATCACAGGAGGTTTTCCAGATTGGTTAGTATCTGTCAAAGATGGTGATGTGTCTCATCCTACCTTGGAACAGAGAGACCCAAATGACATAAACTCTTGAGGCCTCTTCTGGGCTTTATCCTAATATCTCACAAAAGAACAGTGTCATATATCTATGGCTGTTCTTAGACTAGGCTTTCATTTACGTTGGATATCTGTCATCACCATCATCTCAATTTCTTTCTTTCTTTTTCCCCCCCGCAAGCCAGTGAAAAACAAGCAAGATAATAGAAGCCACATTTGTATGTGCATCTTTGAATTACCACTAATTCGGTATTCCATTTTAGCTGCAAAGGGTCACTGTCTAGGCACAAGACCGTACCAGAAAGCACAGTGGCAACTTATTAAATCTAGCTGGAAGATAGAGCGAGCTGTAGGTTTGGTCTGCATTAAGAATTAATGAATAGACTTGACTGCAGGATCAAAAGAAGATATACAAAAATCCTTCAACAGCGAATAAGTATAAAGTCAGCAAGGAAATTAAATGAAGCTTGCAGCATTTCTCTATTCACCTTACACTTAAACAAAAGGCTTTCATTTTACGGGTATCAGATTGGAGCTTCTAAAAGGAACTCTTCCGTAAAATTTATGTGAAAGCTTATGGCAAAATGCTTATTCATTGCACTGTTTATTTTTTTTAGATGAAAATATCTATGTTAAATTCCTGCATTCAGACAATAAATATGTTGATAGTGAAATGTTAGGGTGTTTATCTGTTCTGTGATGGATAAAAACGTCCTCTGAACGAACAGCTCAGAAGACTGCCTTTGTGCTAGCCACTCGAGAAGGGCAGCAGCCCACCTGCCAGAAGAACATTCTTCTTTACAGGGAAGCGGGGTGAGGAATTTTCCCCATCAGGGTAGTTTTAAAATGGAATGTTGATACTTACCGAAGAACAAGGAACTGAGGGAAAGGACTTCATGCATTTATGACAGCTGCCACAATATCCCACTATTTTCTGACTTAGTTGAAATTGGACAATAAATCAATAAACCTCTAGCTGATTGCTACCTTCAGTGAAATATGATGAAACATAATTTAAAAGGTGATTTTTAGGGGTAATTCTCTGGAGCTTTTATGACACACATTTGACGTTTATTTTCTTTTTCCCCATGAAAAATGTTTCAAATCTGTGTGTAAAATTGGGAAAGTTTTCATCCAAACAACCTGCCTCTGTCCCTCTCTTCAGCTGCTTCTATTTTCAGTCACATCAATATTATTTTGGGGCACTGTTTTCAGATTTGAAGTCATACTGACTTTCACTGGAGAGATTATAGTACAGAAAGTAATGCTGTTCATACATGTAAGCCCAGCTAGGTCCTGCCTTCAACATGTTTTTTATGAGCAGATCACTGCATCCACATGCTTCATCCATCAAACTAGACACTTTGTATTCCGAAATCGAGGTCATAGCGAAAACCCCTGACCTCCTTTCCTACAGAAGTAAAAAAAAAAAAAATACTGTATTCTGAAAGTGCAGTTCATTCTCTTGCAATGTTTTAAGTGGTTTTGTCACATAATTTCATGGGCTGGCTGCTGGAGAACTGATCGGGCTAACACTTTAAACACGACTATTCAAAGTGAGCCCATGTAGTTCTGCTGTCCCATCACCTCCTTCAGTGATATAAGCAGATAGGTAAATTTTAGATTTACATTTGAAATGTATCCCATAGTATTCCAAAATTATATTCCAAGGTCAATATCAAGTAACATTATCTTCATAAAGAGTTAAATGCAGCTTAAAAATGAGAATATAGGTCAGCAGACAGACAGTTCATGTACTTAAAATCCAGCTGAGTCCTCTGCCATACTCACATATACCCTTAAGTATGTGCATTTATAGTGTAATGCTGTCTTCACTTCCTTTAATTTTTTTGTTAAACTTTGAATAAGACTTTGCCTGATCCATACTCACATATACCCTTAAGTATGTGCATTTATAGTGTAATGCTGTCTTCACTTCCTTTAATTTTTTGTTAAACTTTGAATACGACTTCGCCTGATCCAACATCATAGCATACTTGATAATACCCCCAAAAGATCAGCTACGTCTAGTAAAGATTCATGATTTTGTTTCGTGTATAGTTATAGTCAACAAGAGATGACCTTTCAGTCCCATACGTTCTCAAGAATACAATTTGACTTATCAAGCAATCTCTAGATTGACTTGGTTAAGTACTTGGCAGGGTATTAGCAAAAAGCTGGACTCAATTCAAGCTTCAGTTGCTTTAATCAATACAGAGTTTGAAAGCTTTCATTCGAGGTGATAGTAAGAGGAGAGCAGAAGTAGAGACCTGACAAGAACAACAATCAGCTGTCTGCTGTCTTAGTAGAGAATATTAAAGATAGTAAAAGAGTGGCAAACAACATTAATGATATAAAAACCAAACTCTAATTAAGAAATGAAGGTTTTCCTGTAAGTGTACTGACAGGTGTGATGCAGGTAATTCATTACCTGTAAGATATGAAGGAATAATTACATGGGTAATTTTGATCATTTTCTGCAATGCACCATGGCTTTATAATATTTGAAAATCCCACATGTACACCACTACACATGTACAAGTCAAACACTTAAAAATTAATCCCAGTCTTAAAAGAGAGCAAATTTTCTATTAAGCCACCAATCTGAATTTACAGTAACCCATAGCTGGATTCCAGAGAAAGGGTGGCCAACATTTCCATGGTCAGAAGTAACTTTTAAATTTCAGACTAAACAGTGAGCACAACTGAAGAAATGCAGATAGTGCATACAAGTGAAGTGACACACAAAACAATGTCAAACAAGCTGATGATCTTCAGAAGGCTGCTGTGATCCTGAGACAACTTGCTTCACACGCCCAATACTCACTGGCTGCCTTTGTTCTAGGTTATCAGACAGAATTTGCAGAGTAAAGACATGGGTCAATCCACAAGGTCAGATTTACTTTGTGAAAAAATTCACAGGAGAAGATAATTGCATTTTTTTTTTTCTGCATTCTCTTTACACTTACCATCCTGATTGCTTTAATGTTTTATGAAGAAACTGTAAGAGGGTATTAACATTCTTCCGTATGTAATGCAGCTTTAACCAAAAGGTGTGATTTAACTGACTGTGGAGTTTTAAAACAGTTCAGTTAAACAAGGGCAAGATTTGGAGGTTGATCATATTTTGGTTTAAACCTAATATATAGTATTTTATACACCACAGTAGTTTTACTACTAAGATAGTTTTAATACTAATAAGGAACTCTCGTAAGCACAGAAATAAACTGAAAGAACAGAATAAAGAACAGCAGAACAGAAGAACTGAAGCTGCACTGTTTTTCACTGTATGACAGTAAGTTTGGCCCCATAGCGGCCAGTAAGTTGCAAAGAGATCCTATTGTTCATGAAAATACGAGCAACCTCCCATAAGTTAGTTGTGAATTTCTCGGTGCAAAAATTTGCATAGTACACAAAAGTGAAAACGTCCATCTAGTCAGTCAATGCCACATAAAGGGAAAAAGAAAAGTGTCAGTTTTATCTGCTTAATGTCAGCATCAGTGAAACTGAAAGTATAAGCTGAAGGCACATAATCATGTAATGATTTCTCAATGCACCCAGGGACAAGTTTTCAAATTAAATAGGAGCAGATAGAAAAGCAAACTCCTCCAAATATGAAGTAAAATCTTCCACTTTAAGATGGCTTCACCTGTACACAAGTTTTTACCTGTTTAAATAAACTAGTTCAGTTAAACCACGGTATATCCATGTTCAGCACCCTGTGTTTTACCTCTCAATACGTGAATATGATTGCCTCTTCGATCTTGGGGGGGAAAGGGGCATTATTTGGTCAGTAGTTTTGACAGTCAGCTGGCAGACAGTTTTCCCCATTCCGCTTACCAAATCCTGGCTGGGCAGGTACAGCCAAGAACCACGCGAACGCAAAAGCCAGATGCAACCAGCTGGCTATGGAAGACCAGAGAGGAAAAACTGGCAATCCTTACACCTTGTCACAAGTTGTGACCATACACTTAACACGGTGAAAATGAACACAAGGCAGACAAAAAACAGCGAGAGGACAGATTACAAACATGTCAACAAATTGGATGTATTCTAGTGTGCACGACCATACTCAGATGCTGCAATGGCCATGAAGAAAGAATGATCTAATCTCAAAGAAATATGAACAGTAACAATCTTAGCTGTAGCACTACTTTTTGTCCGTATCTGGGGCTTTGTCATCACTCTGCTTGATCTACAGAAATACTGGTACTGAAGCAGCAGGACATGAACGTGCAAGACACATCTTCCTTCAAGTGGGACATTAGTGCAGATGGAAGCACTTTTCTCTCCCAGCTTTGACAGGAGGTTTCGGAACAGGAAATGGCACAACAGCCGTTTCCTTCTAAATTTCCTTTTTCTATCAGAAACAGGAAGGGAAGAAACATGTTTTCAAGATTCATCTACTTCACAGGTGAGCAGAAAGCCAACATTTAAAAGCAGGCACAAAATAGTCCAAATAAACAGCAGTCCTTCAGGCACTTCAACGTACTAAAAATTAGTTTTCACCAAACCTTCCCTTCTCAGTAGAAAGAAAAGCAGACTGTGTCTGGTAACCTGCATAACTCAACTCTCACCATTTTGCATGTTTTGTCTGGAGAAGATACTTCTTTGAGATTTTCTTCTTTGAGACTTTCTAAGAATGGTTATGGAAGATTAGCAATGGTTCAAAATGGCATCAATTTGGACAAAATCAAGTCGATAAGACTACTAATGTGGACGGTGAGAATTTGACAAAATATCTGAGACACAACATATTCAATACAATTTTTTTAATGGCCACTAGCTAAGAAATTATAGAGATTTCTGAAAATACCTTCTGAAATTAAGTATGGGCTCATGGGAACTCTTCACAGGTTCTGGGGTTTTTTTGTTGGTTTTTTTTCCCCCCCCTCATATTCTTAATAGGGCACCTGGCTAAAGGAATCTTTCTGCAGGGTCATTTTCAAAGATATCATAATGATCACTGTGAAAATTGGAAACCTATTGGTGTTTTCACCAAGGCAAATGCTGCATATAACAAGGTGTGTATAATAGATTTTTATTTTAATTAGGGGTTTTCTAGAGCTCCTATTCCAGTTACAGAACCATTTTAGTCATAAAACATCACTAGAAACTGATTGCTGGTTTTTTGAAACAGGTCAAGTCACAATTCATTGATCTGCCTGGCATGGACACTGCCTGCATGCGGCGTAATTACCTAGGAAAGGTATTAGGCCAGCTAACTGTATGTATATGAAAAGGAAATTGTTCTTAAAGAGGTCAGCAGTGGGTCACAACAAACAGCTCAACAATTAAAGGAAGAAAAGGAAGATACGCATCCAATCATTACACTTACTAACATAATGTCAACCCATTGTTCTGCACAGCTTCTCCATTCAGTACATCATTAGAAACCAGTATTATCTATTACATTGTGTTATTACTATCTGGAGATGAAAAATATAAATTATGCAAGATATCAATAAATAAGAACTTCTAAATGGTCTTTCACAATAAAAACTGCTGACCTTATGCATGGTTGACTTGCAAATCCAACAGAACAACAAACAATCAGATAAATACTGCTAATAGGCATAGTTTAAAAAAAAAAAAAACTGCCAGTGACCATGACCTTCAAAATTATGCATTCTTTTTATTTGTTACACTCCCAGAAATCATTTATGTGGATATTCAGCCCTTTGGAGCTGAAACTTGGGTGTGCACAGCTTCTCCTCCCAAGATCTTTCAAGATAAAGAACGTGCCCCCCTCTCTGCACAGAGGCGGCGTGCACTTAAGGCTCTGGCTACCTTGCAGAATTGAACCATTTGAACTGAACTGGCTGTGCTGGACCAGGCTAAGCAGAAGTGTCCACATTGGTCATGTGGGCATTAGTAAGAGATCCACTGAATGACTAGTCCCTATCCATGCTGAGCACTGTTAGAAGAGATTTTTGTTACAGAATTAATTCTCCAAGTTTGAACTCCTGCCATTATGAGTCCAACTTCAATAGCTGCAGGCCTAACAGATACTGAAATGTCATGAGGACACAAATGACCTCCTGACAGAAGAATGGGTTGGATAATAGGACAATAGGGAAGTTTAAACAGAAGAGCCAGTCGAACTCTTTCAGCAGCCTATACCCGCATTGGAGCTATGACCAGATAGGACCAAATGATTTAGAATGAATGGTTCTTACACTTACGTATAATAAGCGCCATGGTATAAAGTCTTCTTCACATGAAAATATAAAATGTATTAAAGTCTTAAGTGAAAAGGCACTTTACAGAATGGTGCATTTCTCTAATATAAACAATAGTTAAGTTTTTTCGATGGGTACAGGAAATGAAAACAAATCTATTCCATACTTGTCACATGTCTTAAGTGGAAAATTGTTCTTTCTGTAACAATGCTCTCTGCCATTCTTCATTTCCAAATCTCCACACTATGTAAACTATAAAGAATTAATCCCTTGGGCACAGAGTTGCTTAAACATACTTGCACATAAATTTATGTCAAAATATTCTGGGTTTTTAGCGAAAGAAAGCTCTACTATCAAAACACAAAATACACTAAAACAATAATGCTCCATCGCTAAGGGTAGCACATCATGAAAAGCTTTAAGAAATTGCCGTCACCCCCTACTTACACACAATACTAGCTGTGACTCCGTTGCATCACTGTGTTTTCACAAAGGCAGTGCTGTAGGTGTTTGGAGAATTCAGAGCAAGAGAATACAGAGAAATCAGAACTAGGAGAAAAAAAGGAACAAAACAACTGGCTGCAGAAATTAATTACAAAGGTACAGGGTAAGCTTTTTTTGTGATACGATACATTTACACATCTTGAAATAATTCTGAAGACTTTAAAAGTGGCTTTACCAAAAGAAATGGAAGAACAGAGGTTTTTATCTCATGTATTTGAAAAGATGACCGGGGACATTAATGACTGTTTACAAGATCTGTTAAGCAACGTGTGAAGAATGAATTATAGTAGAGAGCATATAAAGATACTGTTAATTTTTCTTCCAGAAAGCTCCTTCTGCATGGGAATCCAGAAACCTCAAAGCCAAAACTGACTTTTTCCCTGCAGGTTGACCTTCTTTTACCTATCAGCCAGAAACCATCAAGTGTTGCAAGTCACTTCAGAGTGAAATCCAAATACATACTTCAGTTGTGTAGAGATTTAATTCACTCACCTTTGTAAATATGCTGGATACAACAGCGAGAAAAGGAGGAAGTGGTAAACTAACAGCAGAGGGAATACAATACTTTTAAAGACTAATCAAGTCTGTTGTTCATCTTCAGAGTTTGGACCCAAAGCATCATAACAATCAATCGTAACAAGAATTTCATGAACCATCTTGGATCTGGTGGAGCCATTTCTCTGCATCACCATCACCACTTGGAACAGACTCATCATGGGCTATAAGCTATCAATTAGCTCGCAGATGAAAGAGGCTAAGTGTTTACGTATTGGTATATTTGCACATAAAAGAGGTGAAACCTTTAAATAGCTATTTGCAAATACCATTGAAAGCATAGCCCCAAACGCAGTCTTGCAACCATACATGTAATTTGAGAAGTAGTCCATGGACTTCCTATTTAGAAAGTTTGACTCTAATTATATGTTGCTATACAGAATCTTTCCCAAGCACCTGCTGAAGATTTAGAAGTGTTTAGGGATTAGGAAATATTTCTTTTACTCATATAATATATGATTCCTCTCAGTCTACTCCAGTGCAAAGCAAGTGTTTATGAAAGAGCACTGTTGTGACACATTGTGCTGCATATCTTTATTTCTGCGTTTGTAGGTACTTTTCCTCATGCAAATAGTCACATGTATGGAAATCTTAAGCATAAAGTTTCAAGGGGAAAAAAAGTCATAAAACAAACAACTCTGACCAAAGGAAAATAAATAGCAGTAAGTCAGAAGTGGGGATTTGTCATTGTCAGAGCCGAGACTTATATCTAAGCTGAGAGAAAGGTAAGTTGTGAGGCACATTTTGTAGCATTAAAGTTCTGTATTCATCATTCTTGTTATGCTCTGAAATGACTTTGAAACCATTTTAAATAGTGTCTATAGATAGACTTATTTCCATAAAAATACTCTGAAATAAAGTTTAAATAGTAAATATTTACTAAATGATAGCCATGTGGAGAAGAAACTTCTCCTAGAACCTCAGCCAGGGAGGAAGCCCTGAGGAGTGATGCCACATCACAGTGAGGAAGATGGGAAGCATTTTGACCTCCAAAAATCCAAACATGACATCAGCATCAGGGGATGATATCAGCATCACGGGGGAATGCAGCTCTGCTGCAGCATCAGGCCACGGAAGAAGAAGGGCACACAGAGAACCCAAATTCAGCTCTGGTGAGCTGGTACACAGGGTCGCTAATAGAAATCTTCTCGTTAGAGTCGAGAAGTTTAGGCTGTGTCTTTTGAATTGCTGTTAGTCTCTGAAAAAGCCAAAATTATCTGCTCTTGTTGCACAGGCCTCTTAACTCCTGCTCCGCACCCTTCCCAAGAGGGGAGGATGCTAATCCACGGACCCTGACTCTGCTCTGTACAGCTGGCCACTGGGCAGAGTCTTCTTTCTCTTTCCTCTCTTTCTATTTTTGCCCAAAGTAAATTTTATTGCTAAGAACTAGTGTGTCTCATCGGCTATGGGTCTGTGAAGAAAGCGTATGTGTGTGAACCTGTCTCAACATCCTTTGTGCAACACTGGGCAGGAGAGCGCAGCAGCCCCCGGTGTAATGGAGCTCAGCCCAGGTCCCGCGTCTCACATGTGCTCTGCGCCTTCCTCAGTTCCCTCTTGTTTCTCACTACTCGTTATCACCTTATGTATCTGCTCCTGGTCTTCTTTCTTCCTCACTTTGACTTAAACCTGTTCTTCTCTTTCACCTCACGCCATCTAATCTAGATCCTTGTCTCCAGCTCCCTTGCCTGATGCCTCTTCCTTCTCCCCTCACCCACAAAGCGTAAATAAAAACCTCCAGTAAGTAAGATTTTAGTTACTTCTTCCATTTACATCAGACCATATACTCATAAAAGATTAGCATGTATTTGGATGTCTTGCTTTGAACCCCTCCCTCCAACTTTCCACCAGGCAGCACTCATCCTGACACTATGGTATTCTTAAATTTGAGGAGGTGTTATTTCTTCTGCTTTCAAGGGAGCTTCTGCAGGTGAATGCATCAATGCAGTTACTGGAATCAGAAGTCTCATCAGTGACAGCAAATACACTTGATGTCTTAGGGAGACATACAGAAAGACCCTGTTTTCATTTGCGCTCATTTCTTCCCTCTCACATTGTGTTTTATTGTGAAGACTACGTTTTATTGAAGAGTACGGTCTGACAAAGGCAAGCTGAAATGGCATACAGACGTTGGGAAAAACCAAACACGTCCAAGTGCCAAACTCTTCAAACTCTGATCTGAAGATTCCAGGCGTTTTATTCTCCGTAACAGCTTTACAGAGCACCTGTAAGAACAGGTCTGTCTGTGATAAAGCTGTTCACATGCGATAATGCTCTGCAGCTTCCCTTTTCAGCATTAAAACTTATGTTACTGGCTTCATTTTTGCAGGAGCGCATTACTCTGTACGACACACAAAATGAACAGACAGACATGAAACACTCAAGAAATGAGTTTTAAGAGGACAAATGAGATCAAAGAACAGAGTCTACATCACATTTTGTTGAAAGCACATTCAGCCATTAGATCAAATAGTCTGTGTCACATTCTCCTGTAATTTCCAAAGCAACTTCTTTCAGGCAGGGCTGAAGCATTTCTTACACTTTGTGATGTGTTATGATAAAGTCAGCCTGATTTAAAAGCTCAATTCTTGTTTCACCAAAAGCCCGCAGCCATAACCAAAGACTTCAAAATATGTTTGCTATACAGAAAACATTAAAAGGTATCCCAAAAAGGAAAAAATCAGAAACTGTTAAGCAAAATATTGCGACAAAAGTTTCTAAGGAAGGGAATGAATGTTTCAAAGCCAACGCAGTGATGCTGCGATCATGCAGTGAACCGGCAGGTGCAGGTGGGACCTCAGCACTGCCGTCAGACATGCGGGCTCTGCCAACAAGCGCCTCTGCACGCGGCAGTGAGCACACCCGACTGCGGCATGGAAGAGACAGAGACTTGGCCCCAGCAGTTTTTAGCCAACCCAAATACAGCCTTCTCTCATCAATTCCCGTTTCCAGTAACAAGGAAATTGGTGTGTATTTGGACTGAGGATAAATCAAAATAAAAGCAGAGGATTGTTCAGAGAGTCTTTATGGATATTTTCCCAAGTAGAGGGAAATGATGACTGACAGTTATTGATATGCAATGTCGCTTAATTTTTCTGTGCACCAGCTTCCCTTTATTTTCAGAGGAAGGTCCACACACCGAGAACTAACAAAGCTTGTTCTGCAAATTGTTATCAGACAAGACGGACTACAACATTTCATTGATTCCATCAGATACTCTTCTGAAAAAATATACTGAACATTTAGAACGAAGAACTTCAGTTTGGGGACACGGCTCCTAAAAACCAAGTAAAATTGTAATGTAGGACCGTGGTGAACAGCCAGTGACTGTGGGGTAAAGCTGAGAAAAATGCACGAATAAGAACACGCTGCCAGAACTGAAAAGGGTGAAAGGCAAAGTAAAAGTTACAGCACACCACTGCTTTAAAACAACAACAAAAAAGCCAAACTGTTTTGTTTGCTTTTCTGTAAGACAAAGCACACTGTTGTTTGTTAAACACACTAATGGAACTGCTTATTATTATTTAACTTATAAACTTATATAAGAGAAAGACCATTAGTCACAACATTGAGTAATCACATTAAAACTTCAATTTGCAAAAGAATCTTTTTAAAGATATTGCTGTTTTTTAAAGTACATGATACTTTCTATGAACAATTCCAGAGTAACATATCACTAAATTACTTGAAGCTGGATGGTTTAGAGATCAGCTACCATAAATACGAGACTAATTACACCATCCAGAGCTCTGTAAGAACAGAACAATTGTTCTGAAGGGACGTAACTCAGGAGCCACAAAATCATCTGGGGAAAACTTCAGCTGAGACTGAGCAGTGTCCTTTCAGTAGACAGCCCAGAATACGGAGCAGTGTGTTCAAGTGTACCACCCCACAGAAAAAACTGGGAGATGCTGTTCTTCACGGAGCACAGAGCCGTGCAATTCCTACGCACTCAGTTGCACAGGTCACATACATTGAGGAGTACACCAGGTACACAGATGCATCCTAGATCAGGGAAGCACCTGGCAAAAGGAGTCACGAAGCCTCCACGTAAACACGGGGAGCTCCCTGCCCCTCCTGCATTTCTACAGACAGCAGAAAGAGCTGATGCTCTGTGCAGCCCATGCAGAACCTCCCTGTTGTCTCCACTGACAACCGGGCAGTGAGAGCGCCCGTGTGGCACCAAACACAGGGCCAAACAAGTAACGGGTCCCCCAAGGTGCCACTGACCACCATGCAGGTACCAGGTGCCGCCTCAGCAGCATCCCTGGCATGCAGCAGCAGCAATGGTGTGTAAAACCATCCTTTGGGCTTGGTACCAATGTCTCCAAAGCAAACTATGCACATATTCCATGAAAGGACACATCCAAGGACCAGCAAAATGGAACAGACAGTTCTGGAAACCCAGCACTGCCACTGCCAAAGCACACTACCGTTTGCAGATGGAAGATCTTGCTCCCTCTCGCCAGAGACAAGAAAAGGGAGAGGAGGCTGTGGTCAGAGTGCGCCAACAGCAGGACTGAGCATCTGCAAGAGCTGGTGGGCTGCTCCTATACTATGTGAACTTTATTCGGGGTGTGTCAAGATCCTCATATGTATCAACTCCTACAAAGACACGGCAAGGTATAGCCAGAAAGAGAGGACTGGTCTTACCACTTGGGATATTGAAGTCCATCAAAACTTTGTAAATACAACAAAAAAATAATAGTAATTCATAAAGGTTTCTTCAAGTACAAATATATTCATACAAAATAAAAGAGAGGTTACAGTAACACTCCACATAATATTAGGCAGTTGTGATAACTGTAGGGTTTTTTTTTCCTGATAATACCTCATAACCCCGTATATACCGTATATACCTCATAATGCCGTATATACACCGTAGCATATTCTGTACAGATGATAAAACTTACTAATGACATTTCACTATAATTTCTGCTGTTAAATCTTGGCTAGAAAGTGGGAAGACTCCATCTTTTTAAGTTTAAATAACGAATTGTGCAATTTAGGAAAGCTTGAATTAGAAAGACTCAACTGTCTTTCCTAAGAACACAATACAGAATGCTCTGAAAATTAAACTGAAATTCATGAACTTGAGAATAACTCACATATTTTAGTGAAGTTTACACAAGTCTTATTTCTGTAGTCTTGCATAATCAGCCCAGGTCTGCTTCTACCTACTCTGTGTTGCCATCATCTGGACTGTTTGCAGCAACGATCGGCTGATATGCACAGAAGCTTAGGGAAAGGTAGCTTTTTACGACCGCCTAAACCAGTGTTTCAGGCATGTAAAATGAAAACAAAAGTGTAATTGAATTCTTTGCCCCTTCCAAAAGATGCCCAAGCAGCAGAGCAGCTTGTCACTCAGCATTCTCACACAGCTCTTCAGAGAGACACGGAGCCATATTGCAAATAGAGACACAAAACATCAGAGAACAGCTACAGTTCCAATTAGGACAAAATCAGCCACTCTAGGCAATAAAACAACGGGAGGCATCACAGCATCGATACCTGAGAAATACTGCCACTTGTTATCTAACCATATCGCTCACTCAAAACATTACCCAGGAGATTCAGAGCCAGCCTAAACACTTCAGAAACCATCCAGAGCCGTATGGCACTGCATTCTTTCATACCTCAGGAGTAAAAGTTAGCCAGAGCCTTCTGACAAACTAAAATGATTTATTATCACAAAGCAGAACTAATGCATTCTGCTTTACAACTCTCCTGGTAGTCTAGGAGAGACGTTGCATTTATTACCTACAGTACATAATGCCCGCTGCAGAGCTCTGTATTATTCATAAGACTGGCTTTTTTGTGCCATCATAATGCTGATAAATTATGAAAAAATGCATATTTTATTTCAATTTCTAACATATTTTGGTATACATATCAATCCATCACGTTGCTGTAGGAGGAATAAGCATTATTGCTGACAGCTGTTGACATGTTCACCTCAACAGAGACGAAACAAAAGGGCTGCAGAGATCATCCTCACTCACAGCTATCATTCCACTTTCATCACTTAATTTTTCATGGTTTAACATCTGGAGGAGGCTATGGAAAAAGTCAGAGTTACCAGAATTGGGCAGCACCGAGGGATGAAACAGTACAAAGGATAAAAAAAAAAAAAAAAAACCCACAACAAAAAACGAAACACACATCAAAGCTAGAAAGTGGTATTCACAATTTTCTCTTCAAGGGTAGGTTTCTGCTAACAGAGTGGCTCCTAAGATGAATTTCATTTCCTAGATCAAGATGAGATTAACTTCTACAGGAGCTGATATGGGTGCTGCTGAATAACACAACTACAGATGCAGGTGGGGCTGAAAGGGTTATTTCAGCTTCTCTATCTGGCCATGGCCCATTTCTTCCTCTCTCAGCTGGAGGTAACATGAGCGTATAGCACAGAGGGCCCCCTCCGCCACTGCTCATCAGTCCCGATTAAAACCATCTCGCTAAAAATATTACAAAAACTGAAAATACAACACCCTGCCCTCAAACCCACTCAATTATTCACAGAAGCATCATCTATATTGATAGACAGATAAGCTGAACTATTTGTCTTCATCCCTATTATTAAATTGTTTTACATGAGTCTTGACTTGATGTTAGCACTTCTAGTGCCTTCCACAGAACGTAGTTAACAGGAATAGCCCTATAGATACTAGGGTATCATGACAGTTGTGGGGTTTTTTCCTACCACTATTGTTTAACACCATAGCACATAGAACAGATGAGCACAATCATTTAAACTATTACCATAAAAAATATCAGCTCTCAAACACCCCAACATTCTGCAGTTCATAAACTATGTTCTCCTTTGGAAGGCTTAAATCTTACTATTCCCTATACTTTATGCTATTCTGTTTTGGTTTTTAACTTGAAACAACTGCTATCAATCCAGAATGCAAGTCAGTTCTCTGCTACTTCATTTTCAGTCATTAAAATATGTTACTAATATTTACTGAAAGATCACAGCACGGACCCAACAGAAAATGCGCTACTTTAATCTGCCGTGCACACAGTGTACGTAAGGTGCCCTTTTATCTGCACACAGATACTCTGCGTGAGGGGCCTATGCCTGACATACGGCCACAGCTTTTAGATCTAAGAGACCATTAACATAATTGGCTCTGGAGCTGATGAAGGGTTATTTGCCTTAAAATCCTAGCAGCAGACTACAATATCTAACTAATAACCACCTTTTGCTCAATGGTCTTCCAAAAAATAACGTGCTCTCTCTCCCTGTATGAAGAGGAATTTGTACCTCGTGCTCAGTGAGTTGCTTAAATCGTTACAGGGGAAATTGATTTCCTTTAACGAGGGCTGCCTGCCCAGCGCTGAGCGCGGGTGCAGCCCCGCCACGGCCTGGGCTGCGGTATCACCCGAGTTTCTTGGAAAGTCTCAGCAGCATTCCGAGCAGCGGGATCTCTGCCATCTGAGAACCATCCTGTGCGATTTGGCACAGCCGAGGCAGCTCTGTGCAGGTGGGTGGAAATAGGCTTGCCCTCCACCGAAGGGACCTGGGCACCATCTGCTCCCAAATGCCTCACCTCGCCCCGGTACAAAGGTTTCTGACTCAGAAGATTCCCAAGTAAGGTCAATCTTCATAAAAGTTTCATAAAAGCAACATACAGGAGTACTCCACAGACTTAAAGGCGCCTGCACATGTTGGAAGTATACCGCGTTAATCAGATAATATATCAAAGGCATAAATGCACACAAGGCAGCCGGGGCTGCACCCAATGTGCGGCACGATGGGATAGACTAGGATATCCTGCCATCTGCTGGGAAGAGGCCGCTTGCTGCATCTCTTCAAGCCGTTTACCGCCACATACACAGTGACGTACTTTTAAAATCTAAGGAGACCAAGTAAAGTTATGAAAAGTGCACAAATCATTCTGCGCATCACACAGGTCACTTGTGAAATACATTGTATTGTATATACTTTGAAGGCATATTTGTTTGCCAGGACCTCCTGGTATTTTATATAATACCATAATAATTTCTTCTAATAACATCAACACTGTAAATCTTATCGGTCACATTAATTCCTGCTTAATTGAGTTTGTTAGTTATTTGAATAATAAAAGAAACATTTCAATATGTCAGTAATCTAGAAAGATTAGGCAATAAACTGTCACTTCATAGCTTTCAATCGTTTTCTTATTCTTATAATCTTATTCCAAGTGGTTTTGGTATTTCGGGCGGGGGGGGTGGGAGGGGTGGAGGAGCGTTCTTTGTTTTAATTAAAACCCCATCTCTGGATTCAGGAGATTTTGCAAGAATCTGAGCCTCTTCATTCTTTTCAAGCAAATTTCAAGTAACCAAGTTTGAGAAAACGTTATAGAAAAGAAGGGGGGG
>NW_009197367.1:43167-54229 GCF_000690835.1 Fulmarus glacialis | reverse complement strand
GGGGGGAGAAGCTTGAAAACAAAACTAGGAAATACCCTTGTGTCTTTGAAGACAATAGATTTTGATCACCTGTACTGTCAGGAGTGAGGCAACTCCACTGCAGCTACCTAACTGCATACCAGCCAAGTTGCAAAATCTTTAGCACCACTATAATAATCTCGAATAGCTTAGTTTCTAGCTCGTGACCCTCCAAAGCCGACACAAAGAGCAGAGGGCAACTTGCAGCATTCTCCAACCAGCTGCCCAGCTAGAGGCATGCAGTCCCAGATGGCTGAGGCATTCATTCAGCGCTGCACATCTGCAAGCCAATTCAGAAGCCTGCAGCTTCCAGGCTGCACTGAGGACAGTTGTAACTTTTAGCTGGAGAGGTAACACACATGCCACCCTAAGATAACCGTATGGAGAAAGCTCCGGGATATCCATGGATGTTACAGCGCTGCAGTCGCTGCAGAGGGGTTATACGTCCTCCTCTGTAGGCAAGCCTCCCTTACTGCTCTGAGAGGTGCTGAGGATGAGGAGCAAAATGGGTCACCCAGAGGGGAAGGAGCACACCAATATGCAAAATCTTGTCCAGGAGTATTTTGCAATCAGAAAGTTGGCTGGGCGAGACAGGGAGGAGCACAAAGCGAAGGTAAGCAGTTTTGTTTAACAAACTCTTGCTAAAACTGCAATATGGAAAAACCCCACTATCCATGCATGCTGATCTGTTAAAAACAGTTGGCTTAGCCCTTTCCTCATTACAAAAAATAGTTTAAGATTAAAAAAGAAACCAACCAAAACCAAACACGAACTTTTCCCCATTGCAGCAGCAACAGTACAATTTATAATCAATGAAGAACGCAACATGTCATTTAAAGAACAAGGTGACACCAGAGTCCTCAGTTAACTGACTGAGCATACACAGGTTCTTTATAACTTAATAAAAACCTCCAAAAGGCACACAAATCTTTCTCCCTACACCAGCAAACATATGATGTCAAAATAGTCCTGTTATTTCTAATACTTGTTAAAACACCAGAGTCTGTTGAGTAAAATGCACCATTAAATATTGTGGGCCATGCCTGTAAATATGCACGCTCCTATGTAATCCTACAAGAGGAAATAATACGAATACACATAATACGTTACAAATAACCTGACATCAAGAAACCCCAGCCACTTAAGAAATCTGCTATAAACACATTTATTCATAGTGATTACTTCATATCCCCTCAGAAAGGCTGCCAACTAACGGAAAAAAAACGTTTAGCTGCAGTGGGGAGTAATGCAACAAGAATTTAAAAGGCAAAGCAGACTCAAATACTGGAGCCAGTGGAAATAAGCAGCTGAGCAGGGTGCAACTGCTCGAGCTGGAATCTGGGCAGGACATGGGGGATGACGCCTCTCGTCCAGAGCAAGCTGCTGCTCTAATCGCCACCGGAGTCCCCTGTTCAGTTTTACATTTAATGTGAGAAGTGACACATCTAACCGCAGAGTGCTCCCCTCTCACTTGCTGGCTTAAAGGAAACAGACTGCTTAAATGCCAAGCTTAAACATCACACAAAACACTAAGTGCAAGACAGCAGTTTAAATGTATTTCAAAAGGAATATGCTGAAGTTGTGCAAGTCCCAAGCTCCTGCATTTGTGTCAGCGTTAATTCAAAGCTCACTTCAAAGCGCCGCCAGCAAGTAGGCAACAACAGTTTACAAAAAAAGGCACCTACACAAAAACACATCATAGGGGAAAAAAGAGCAACTGTACAGACACAGCTCAAAGCGATAAAGAAATGCAGTCTGCAAATATGTTCAGTGTAAAAACAGGCTGCTAACCAGGGAAATAATTGCAACTTCGCCCACTTGGGTGGCCCATGCCACTCAAGACAAACTGATCACATTCATTCTTGAAACTAAAAAAGAGAGTACCACACTTCCACTAGGTCACTGATGTTAAATTATTGAATTTCCTGCCCTCTGAACTGCAAGTGAGACCCTTTATGACAAGTTAGAAGTAATCAAAACAAGAACCACCGTGCATAACACATTTCCCACAGAGACCTTTTAGGACGTCGGAGATACGTGAGCCTCCAGCGTACAGCAAGATTCATCCACACGGTTAACAGGCAGTAGGAGTATCTCCCCACAGGTACTGCTGGCTCTGCTGGTATCTAGGCCCTGAGGGCACCAGGGGGTCCGACCAGCCCTGGCCCCCATCCCTGGGGGCTCCCCCACCCTGCCCATGGCCCAAGACCCCGTTTCATCCCAGCCCAGGGCATCAGTCCCTGCCCATCGCCCTTTGGGCAGCTCCCTCTGCCCCGGGCTGTTTCAGAAGACCCCAAATTAATTAACCCTCTCAGCAGCAGGGCTTCTGAGCAAGCAAAGCACAGACCATCATCACAAAAACAACTGCAGAAACCCCAAATCAACTACGAGAGACAATATCATAGGTAGGAGCTGCAGCACAGCCTCTGCACTCTGTAAACTTCACCGCTCTTTTTCAATATGTTTTCGTATTTAGATGCAATTAATGATAGCTATTGATTTAAAGCAGGGGAAAAAAAAACCAAGACAATGTATCAAATTAATTTCTTATGTAAATATTATTTCAGTACATTAAAAGAAATGCAATTTGTAGAAAAACCTCATCTGAGATTAATGTAAAATAGAAACTTTTTTGTATCAAATGAATTTTGGATATTGGAAGTGATGAAATAAGTATTTCCAAAACGATGGTGCCAGAACTCAGTAATAATTCCTGTTTTTATGATGGACATATGCTTTCTTCTACACTTGCTCTCATTCCATGTATTATAACAGTTCCTTTATACGTTTACAGATGTGCATATGAGCGGTAACGGGATGCATAGATTTTTGTAAGTGATCTGCTTTAAGAAGCACTTAGAGCAGTGACCCCTTAAAGCAATTTCAAATAGTTGCCAAGATTTAACACTTATTTTGCTAGACGAATAGCCTATTATTGCCAAGTTGGTTATTCTTCTAGTACGTCAATCAGGTCAGGCTTAAAAATCAATACATGGCATTTGTCAATTGTGTTTCACGTGTCTTCAGCCCGATTATATTCATTAAGAAAGAACAGACTGCTAATAGCATTCATGGTAAATCAGGTTATAGTGTCAGGAAGCAAACAATCTTACTGCAAAATAATGAGCTTAAATTCTTAGCTAAAACAGCCATACAGACAAAGCTCAGCTGTAAAAATCGTAACACATGCGGTCTTTAGTCTAAGATGACCTTCAGCCTACAAAACCCTGGAACAATGTTGCCATAAGTATTCCATCAATCCATGTTTAATATCAGTCACGAGAGGAAAAGTAAACCCAGTGGAGCCCTTCTTAAAAAGAAATCAGATTATATCCCATATCCCATGGTTTTGTCCCACCATCATATACACTAACACCTGAACAGTGAGCAGGACTCATTTCACCCTCGACCTTCCACAAGTCCCCAGAAAAGACAGAAAAACAGCTGATCAAGTTCCTAAAATAACCTTTCAAACATACTGCAATTTTTTCTTAGCAATACAAACTGATGAACATCAGTGCTTCACATACACTTATCTGATGTATTAGGCTGCAAAAATTGGCTCAGAGTATGTATTTTATCTCCGTTTGTTTCCAATGCAACTGGAGAGGAGATGGCAAAGCCCACCCTTTCTACCCTTCTGCATCTTCAGTCACAACCCGCATTCCAGTCACCCCTGATTTATGTTCATTAATCACAACAGCAAATGCAGGTGAGCACAGACCTGAGTTCCAGGCTGCAGTCTGTAAATGGGATCAATCGCAGCCGACTGGCATTCGGATTCAAACTAGGAGAATGTGAAAAGACAGATGCTCGTTTAGAATGAGAAAAGGAAGCCAAGGGCCAAAGGGGTAGGGCTCTAATTGGCATAGCATAAATAATAAAAAAAAAAGCAAAAAACCCCAGGTTGAAAAGCTGTTATATTTTTGAGAGAGGAGAAACCAATTATTTAGAAGCACAGTGAAGTCATTTACAATGTTCCAGCTTTTTAGTGGTGGCTGTACCCAAGAGCCAATTAAGTAAATGTTACCGCAGGATTGCCAGAGTTCCCATTTTTTGAATTGAATTATTATTGAATTGTAATCACTGGCTGAAGCAAAGGCTTAAAAGACTCAGTATAGTTTCTATTTGTTACCATGGGAGCAGGGGAGTATGACATTCAACATATTTCAGAAAAAAGGTCTTTAATGCTACTCATTAATGGTAATTATTAACTTCTACAGCCTTACATATCACAAACATTCTCTTTGGCTCTGTAAGATATCAAATACATCAAACAGGATGATAGAAGTACATCTGAGGAAAATGCTGACCACTCATTAATTTATTCAACTGAGACAACTAAAACACAAGCCACAGTGTAAACTGCCTAGAAGCTTGGCAATTTTCCTACCACCGCTGAGAAAAGACCAGTTACATATTACCATCTTTTTCATATACTCTGCACTCCACTGGCTTGATCTGTCTAAATATTGCACACTTTTCTCTGCAGCACCCAGAGGATAGGGTGACCTAGAATTTCATTGGAAATGGCAAAGTAACATTAGGTAACCTCCATCAGTACTGCCGCATTGCCCTTAATAATGCATTTAATAGCTTGTGTCAACACAGGCTATAATATATGTTTGGAATCCTTCGTTTTAATCTGCATCTTGCCATCCTTTGGATATGTGGATGCAAATGATACAGGAATTAACATATCGCTGTATACAGCTGAATGTTAACGTGAATGAATTATTTATAAGACAAGCTAATGACTAAATGATACTGACTTGAGAAACAGTAAAAAGTCAGTTTTAGATAAGTGTTCATGTCATTACATTTTACTAAGCAATCAGACTTGAAACAAGCAGATTTCTCAAAAAAAAAAAAAGACAAAAATCTCTTAAAGAATCTTGGTATTCAGCTATCTAGTCAGATATTTAGACATATTTATGTATTTATTTCTCTGCCCTGCTTACTGCAGTACATTACAATCACTGAGCAACTAGCTCTCTAAAAAAAGATATGCACAATCCAGATGATGATGAGTTGCATTCATTCCACTCACACACCTGCCCAGATATAGGAAAGTAGGGCCAATGCAGACCTACAGAAACAAGAACGAAAAGACTGAACTGAGGAGGTTTCAAAACAAGAGGAAAAAGACATTCAAGTCATTCTCTTTCTTCCTTCAGTTGGCAAAGATACAGATAATTTTAGAACCAAAGGGTTTACAGTGTGCATTACCTAGCTCTGAGGTTTCATGGGGGGAGGAGTCATCACATACACCCATCTAGCAGGACATGCAGCAGAAGACAGAGCATGTTCAGGAGCACAGACTGGGTTGTCCCCAAGCTGCAACTGCCACCAACCCAGAATCTTGCTGCGGGTCCTTCAAGAAGAAACTCTTTAAGTGGCACTTCCCTTCATGAAGCCATTCTCAAAAGGCAAAAAGCACTTTTTTTTTTTGTCTTTGAATTATGCTGGAAATGCTAATGAAACTTATTTGACAGAGGCCACATGGTTATTCCGGACAGCATTAACATTATTAACTTCTGTGGTGCTTAAATTGTACAATTTTCAGATGATCTCCAAGAGTTGGACCCCTTGATCTTCCAACTGCAATCTGTCTTGCAGAAGGCAACAATGCATAACAAAAAAATTTGGTAGTTACAGCCTCCCTTCACTGTTGTACGTGGCGAGTATGCAGTAGCTTTACTTCAAATATTAATGAACTGGTTGTAACCATTTTAAAATTTAAATTAAGTATCCACCTTTCCAACGTGACCAAGGAGGCAAGTCTTCACATCAACAGATTATCCAAGGGGTCCAATCATTAACAAGTTAGCAGCCTGAAAACATTACCCTGAGTAATTTTAATGACCTTCATCAATCAAAAAGAAGGAAAAAAACCCACCACACACCTATGAAATTGGTGTCTCTGTAGTTAGAAAAGCATAGTTTCTTCTGCCTCCTACAATACCGACAAAATCTCTACAGTGGACTGTGATAGGTAGTGACTAATCTTTCAGCTAGATCGTCACCATTTGCTGCACACACAGTTCATTTTATTGTAGACCAGGAACCTGAGAAACTGTCCCTTTCCCCATGCATTTTCCAATTTTGGCATCAGTGGAGACCTCCAAGCAAAGCGATGGTGTAAACAGGGAACTCTTTATAGAAGCTACTCATTGTCAAATTTGCATTTTCCCACTCCATAATCTCCAGGAGAGGGGAGGGGGTGGAAAATCAGGCTTGCTAAACTTAGCAAGCATGAGAGCATTTCGCATTTTTTTTCCCCCCTTAGTTGTTTCGAGGAAAAAGGGTGGGGAAGAAGGGAATAATTGAATGAAAGGGAAAAAAAAAACCCTCTGCTGTATGTATTACAGATTTTTCTTACTTTAAATAATAAGCTGGAGGTGTTCTCCTGTGAGAACTCAGTTGTTGCCTGTATGATGTAGCTTTGATTTTATATTTTATCATTTTTTTTTCCCAAGACTTGTAAGCAACAATTACCACCACAGCTATCTAAAACAATTAAACATGATAACCATCTATGCCAGTACAATCAATCCAGTCGGAGCCTGAGCCAGCCATTCACCCACAGATTTCCCCTCCCCACCCCCAGTTCCTCATCATCTGGGAAAGTCACTTTTTCAGAAAACCATTCCCAGGGGTGGCCCCAGTAGCACGCCAAAGAGGCCACCCACTTTGAACTATTTCAGACCAGAACATATGGCACAGGTAATATGATATGCAATGAATATATAGTTCCTTCTGGATATCTCACAATGTTACCACTCTCACTGAGTAATCGCTAACTACCAAATTACAGCGAAACAGCTGAGAGAACTCCACTTTCTGGGTTACTCGCTCTACCTGTGCTTCTCTCCGATTTGTATCAGAGGAAAGCGCTGGAGCCTCACGCAAGGCAGGCAGCAGTGGGATCAGCCTTGTGCTCCGCCAAGTAAGTCCAATGCCACCAGCAGCCTTTAAATACTGCTCACAACTCAGTATTACCTGGGCTCATGAAAATGAAAAGGGGTCATAAAAAATCTACTTTGTAAAACATGTCAGTCATTTTTGTTTGTTTGTTTTTAACTTTCAGTTACTTAAACCTGGCTCATCAATCATACTAGAAACCCCTGACAGCTGACCAACAACAGCATTTTCCACTGTAAAAGCTGAGCAGCTTATTAACGTTGTTTATCTTTCTAAGCTGAGATTCTGTGCACCACATATAAAACAGCTAGTCACACCTTGTAAAATGTCTCTAGGTAAAAAAAAAAAAAAAAATCTAAGGCAAAATTCTCTGTCACAGGGATCTTTTTGTGAAGAGTCAAGTGAATGCTCACAACATTTTTTTCCCCTCTGTGCTCCACCCATTTAAGAAGAAGCTGCACAAAAAGCCCCACCCTCTGCAGGGTATCCTGCACCCTGAGAACCAGAGCTCTGCTCTCCCACCTGTGCTCTGAACTCCCCAGGGACCGGTCCCTCTCCCAAACCCCTAAGAAGCAAAGGTGTGACACTGTCGGACACAGCAGGTCCATCTGCAGTTTAGAACACTTCGCTAGACTTTGCTGTCCACTGGGAAGCTGACAAAATCATCAGAGAAAGCACTCCTGTGCAGCAGCCCTGCAAAGGGCCGGGGGGGGGCGGGGGTTAAGTAAAAAGTGCCTTTTACCTGTGATATTTAGCCATATTTACAAGGCAACACACTAGAGCTGCATGTTCCTTTCCTGAGTCTGTAGACCCTCTGGGAAACACATGCAAACATTTTCGTAATGGAACCAGCACTAACCAGAGGCCGCTGACAAAAATAGCACTGATGAGAAAGTGAATAGCTCTAGGACTATTTATATATGCTGGCTCTGTGCAGCTCTGGGAAAAAAAAGACTCAAAAAAAAAAAAAAAAGGAAAACCAGAGTTCCTCATCTGTGTACAATTAATAAAAGACTGGATCATTCAAGCATGGGTTTTGGATGGATGCCCTAGCTCCATTTCAGTACTTCAGAGCAAAATAAAGCAGCTCTGCAGTCTCACTCCACAGGGAATAAGCATCACTTACTGCAGAAACGAACATACTATACTGCATTTTGTCTTACAGTAATATTAACCACTACTACCAGTTTCATATTTGCAAAGGAAAATTTAATAATAAAAAAAAGGTTTATGTTTGTAGGCATAGTTAGATTATTTTTGCTGAATTTCCAAATGGAAAGTGATGCATTTAAGCATAATGCATAAATTGACTATCTTTATTCATTTACAATATAGAAGATTTTCTTGAAATATGAAGTGATACAATTACCATTGATTGGTACACCACTGTGAGTGCCATACTTTCTCTATGGCCTGCTCCATCATAATAGATGCCTTGCAAATCACTTCAAATATTCACATTCACACTTTGGAAATTTATCAACCTAAAACTTCTCCAGAACTGTCTTTGAAGCCTGGTAATCACATCTGAACTTTTGAACTCTATATAGGAACCTTCCCAATCCACTGACTTCAATTAAGTAAATCGCTTTCCTATCTGTCAAGGAACAAAAATATAGGTCCCTAATAAAATATGAAATGTAAAGTTTGTTTGCCCATCTCAGCGTAAGAGGCACCATAGCACGTCAAACTAAAACCTGAGCCAAGTCAGTGTTCTCTTTTCAGCAGTAGTTGCTAACACATGCTTAAGAAACAGAGAAAATACAACGCAGTGTTTTTGCTGGCACACCTTCTCACGCTTCCAGCAGTTACCAGGAGATTGCAGAAAGATCAAGACATATGAAGTTTACAAACCATTTCCTTCCACAGTGCAGGCAGTGACACTACATTTATAGCAGTATGTTTATGGGATAATATTTTGTTTAAGTGTTAAAATTGGAAACACCATTCTGAGGTTTTATGATTTACTACCTTTCTAAAATCTGAGCGAATAAAAGTACAAAATCTCCGAGTTCTTAAAACCACATATTAAGCGCTCTGATTTCAACAGAATTTTTGCCTTAAGTTACTTATTTAAAGAGAATTTATATGCTTAGCTTTTCCTCAAAAAGGTTACAAAATTCTTGCCTGAGCAATTTGGCCATAACCAGATGGTAAGTAAACTTTAGAAGGAGGAGATGGAATTTGCTTTTCCAAATCCTTTTGCCACTTCTCTGAACTAGGCAGATTTTAAGGAGGTTCTATTACAATGTGCAAATCCACTATATTTACTCAAATGTCATAACAAGAACAAATAAATTATTTTCCTTGTTCTACTACTGAGCAAACATACATTCTGCAATTAAAACAGCCTAATTTCAAATAAAAAGCTAAGTTCAACCTTATCAAACTTGTACCTGTTGTCTATCCACTGCTCTCTGTCTCCTCTTCTCACTGATGATTTCTTTCCAAACAGAGCAATATTAGATTGCCCTCTAATGGATTACCTGCACAACTGCACAATCATGTTTTCGCTGTTAAATGTCTTTAAGTAAACAAGGTTGCACTAGAAATGGAAAAATTAATGCTGTTTTGTTTCTCATTTAACTATCTTTTTAGATTTGAATTAAACTTTGCAAAATTTTAATTTGTCAACCTATTCATTTTACTGTATTCAGTTGCAAAATGAAGTAATGTGTGCTGCATGTTCAGACTGCAACCTGAATTTGAAATCCAGAGTCAGAAAGCTGTTTATAAAATACTGAAGTAGAAGCTGAGCCAGCAAAGGATTTCTCAAGAAAATTTCACCAAGAGACTCCAACTCGACTTTTGCACTCAATTACCTACCCAGAACCGGACGCTAAACTTGCCGACTCCACCAGTGTCCTGCTTTGTCAGCAAGACGACAGCCAGCACGACTGCCTGCCTTTCTGGCCTTTTCTTTTTCCTCCCCTGAAATGAAAGTGCTTATCTCTTCCGGATGGGAAACAACTACATTTTCCGAAAAAGACGACTTTGTGGAAGAGATCTAAACGTATCTAAACGCGACATCCAAAGTAAACAAAGGACATATGGATTTATACTACACAGTTATTTGAAGATATTCTATTCTTAAAGCTTATAAAATAGTTGAACTGAAGACTTCACCATTTCCAGCCTAAATACCCAATTTAAAATACCGTTACATGGCTCAAAGAAAAAAATAATCTTCATGCATTTTAATAAAGAAACGCACATGCACTGCCCTAAGCCCAAGTGCAGCCTCCTTGGTTAGAAGCAAGAAGGAACTGTCCACCTCGGAAGCATCCCATCCTACAGAGCAGTAAGAGGCTTGTGTTACACAAATATAAACCAAAGACTGCCTTCACTAAGCACCTTCCTCACTCCATGTTATCCACAGATCTTACGATGGATGCAGATGGGGCAGCTGTCCTGAGCACGGAGGAGTGGCAGAGAGCTTCAGGCAGTTCAGGTAAGTGAAGACAGGCAATATCCCTCCCTGGAGCTCAGCAGGTCCACATCCGTGGTACCTTTAGAGATACTGGCCCACTCCTGCAGAAGTCAGCCCTTGGAGACCACGCAGCAGTGGCCACAAAAGGGGCACCCACACTGACCTCTTGGCACATGCTGCTCGCGCTTCTCTGCCGGCATCTATAATACACTTTATATCTAATAAGATACACACACGGATGCTCCAAACCTCCTCAACTCTTTAAATACATATGCACCTTTAGGTAAAAGGCGAGGGGGTTTTGTTGTTATTTAGTTTTCGTACATTTTAATGCTGCTCCAGTGATAGTTTTTAACTACCGTCATTCTCAAAATGCTAAATATCCAGTGTGTATTTCATCAATAAAAAACAATAAAGAGTGAATAAATTTGAATTTAATGCAATACTTAACATATTAAAAGAGCAAGAGTGCACAAGTTTAAGCACAGTGTCTATCATCCTGTAGTTACTTAGCTTTACCCTTAAAATCACCAGAATCAAAATTTGTGTATTAAAAACCATTTATCTTTAAAGTGTGAGGAATAAGATCTGGTGAACGTGAAGAAAATGGAGACTTGACTCTCTGAACATTACTGTGCAATCAAAGCCCTTCTTCCTGGGAGAAGAAGAATAAAGGGGTTTCAAGGAAAA
>NW_009197367.1:33322-43136 GCF_000690835.1 Fulmarus glacialis | reverse complement strand
GGAAGTCCTGGATTGCTAAATTCATTAAGTATAAGCAAAATACAGACAAGTGTCAACATCCAACGCTGGAAGAACAAGAGACCAGTGTAGATTCACATCATGAAGCTAAAACAAGTTGTAGCAAAAACTATGGATTAAAGACGTTTGAGTAATCATGTTTCATTTGCTGCAAGAGTTATTTGATTTTGATGATATCAAGGAAAATTACATTTTCTTCTTTTGTTCTTGTAATGAGGTGCAGGTTAATTAAGTCTGAAAACACATATATGTACAAGCAAACAAAACAAATAAGCCTTTCTGATAATATCGAACCAGCGTACCATGGAACAGAGTTTTCTAGCTAAAGCCTTGCTCGCTTTGGGACTTGTTCTCTAAAGCTTACAAAGGTTAAACATCTCCAGAAAAACTATGCAATTTCAAGCAGCAATTTTTGTCCTTTTCTGGTTGAACTGAGATTTGAGCTATTGTATTTAAAACAAACTAAAATGAAAGAGAAATCCATTCAACTGGCTATGACATTTTCACCCATGAAACTGGGTCTAACCTATGCCCTTGAATATAATGACTTCTGGCACTTGTGCTCAGGAACAGAGGCGATTTTTACACCCAGACCACCCAGCATCTGACTATCTGATTAGGGCAGAAACAAAGACTACAGTACTTAAGATTATATATATTTCCATATTCAAGTGCTCAAAAATATGCTTACCCAAGGAAAAGTGCATTTCAGGAAGGTTATTTCTTCCTTTGTCCTTCTCTTAAAGTTGTAACATAGACTAATGCAACAGTTTCTAAATTACTAAGGTTTAACTAAATAAGCCAGCTGACTAATACAAAACAGGTTACGGTGAGAAGTATTAAAAAAAAAAAAAGGCAGCTAAAAAACCCCCACACATAAAGAAAACAAAGGTAAAGAATACTGCTCACCTTAAGAAAAATGAGGAGAACTGAAAATGAATTAATAAAGCAACAAAACTTTACTGAGCAACAGGTATGTCCATTCAGGGATATTCAAAGGCTGAAAGAAAATGTTGTCAAGCACAGAAAACCAATTTGTGTGAAGAAAATATTATAAATGCTGACTTCCAGTTCCACAAAGTTATCTGCAAAGTATGTTTGAGACTAAGAGCAGCAAACTCCATAGGAAAGAGGGAAATCCAAAACACATAGAAGCATGACACTCAATCACCTTTTAAGAAAAATTTTTTAAATCCTGCCTCAAACCTCAAAATAGACTGCTCACTATCAACTAAAAGTATAATGGGAGAGCTGCTAATATAAAGATATTATTTGGTACACACTCCATAGACGGTGGGGAAGTGTAAAGAAACGGAGGCAGAAGCGCAGCAATGCTAACCAATGGGTAATCCTGCAGTCGTGACACAAGGTGCAAAACAAAGCAGGGAAGGTTACAGGACCTGCTAGAAAGGCTTCTGTGACAACAGCCACTATAAGGTAACAGAGAAGTTGCAAAACAATGTAGAAAAAGATATTGCTCCAATTTTTTTATTTGTTAACACAGGTCTCAGAATAAATGTTATCTTTGTCTTAAAGTATCAGTAATCAAGAAGGATGCTGCAGGGGCTTTTGTGTCAAGAGTGGCTTCAGATGAGGCTTCTGTCTCTCAGCCTTCTTGTTATTGTTTAAAAAAAAAAAAAAAAGAAAAAAGAAACAAAAAAAAAAAAAAGAAGTGATTGCATAGGTCCTTCACAGATCAATAGGAAGCAGAAATGTTTATTCTGCAAACAGTAGAGGAAGCTGTCTGACTCCAGGGGAAATGGTGAAACAGATGACATAAGAAATACTGGCAAATAAAGTAAACGGATCAAGAGAGTATTTTTCCTCTGTGCTCTTCTGGCTATAGCATGTTTTGTCTTTATTTCTAAGCAGCAGACTATTCTTCTCCCAATGACACTTCAAGTTTCTTTCAAACTAAAGGAAGAACTTTTGAAGCCATTATGGATTACTATGGAATCTGGCTCAAGTTTGGGATGACCCGAGGCCCATGCATGGGACGGTTCGCCTGAACAGCTGGTTCCTGCTCCAGCGGAACCAGAAAATCCCAAAGGGTCATTGATTCACACTGAAGATGAAAAGTAGTATTTCTCTATATCTCTGTGAAGGCAACCAACAGAATCAAATGACCTGTACCCTTAAAACAGCAGCTGCCACCTTCAGTGAGAGCCTACCACATCATCACGTGTGTGTTTTACAGACCCCGCATCTATATACTACTGCTCACACAAATCCAGCTCATGCTGGATTAACGTGCCCAGTTAATCTAAAGGAACTAAGCCCACTGAAAGCTCTTGTGGCACACCAGGTACGTATTTGAAGTTACTGCATGTTTAGTGTTTGCTGACACTAGCAAAAAAAAATTCCTGTAAGTTTATAGTTAATTCCAGTTTAAAGCAAGGCAAGATTTCCCAAGTACTAACAAAAAGAACAGGGAAGGACTGGATGTTTTATCACAAGCACTCTGATGCCTTAAGGATGGAAACTGTAACTCAGCAAAAAAACCCCAAAACCCTGAAGGTTAATTTGATCGCATGACTAGCAATTCACACTTCTCCTCACCAACCTCTATCAGAAAAGGCAATTACTCTGCAGAATAACTAGGTGCTCAAATAGACTACTAATTGTACCAGATGTGGGTGGGAGATACCATCTCCGAGATTTTGTTCAGGTTGCATTCATATTCTCCTGTTAGAAATGCATTCCTCCACTTCTTCCACCTCATCTCTAGATCCATATCTAATGGTGCTACTAAGGAAAAAAAACCAACCAGCCTGACCTCATGGATTGCTTCAGCATCCCTGTATGTAAACTTGGTGATGACATAAGAGGGTGCTTCAGAACAAACGCTTCCTCTGGTTGGGAGCAAGCCTCTGATTTGGTTTCACCTCAGCCACCATTTTCTGACTGGAGAAGGGAAAGGCCTATTTGCTCAATCAGATGATAAGCCCGGAGAGTCTTTACAGCACAGGTGAATGTTAGACATCACAAATTATATTCCAGTCATGCGATTCCAAGGAACTAAAAGAAATCATTTAAACGGATCCGAAGAGGAAGGAGCGACTTGCGATTCTGGCAACGACTCTTGCAAGTCCCAAACAGTCAAAGATGCAAAGCTACATCATCAGGTGACGAAAGATAAATGATAGGAAAAGAAAAGAGAGCCAAGAGAAGTTATATACCTGTAAAGAGTTGCCAGGTGATAAAAAAAAAAATCTGTGCATATTTGTGAGGTGGGGAGAAGTGGTAGAAGCTGTTGGCGATAATGTAGCTTTGAAGGAAGTCTTTTTTAGGCAGATCTCTATTTTTAAACTCTTGGTTCTGAAGCTGCAAAATTTTAAAAAACTTATTACACCTTCTGGATTTAAATATTTTAAAGTATAAACAAAAAGTTTTTGTGGCTTCAAAGCCAGTTTGCAAGAGCACAAGCTCTTACAACTCTGGAAGTGTCAACAAGTATATGCCAAAACGAGTGCAGACACTCATCTCTGACCTATGGGGGCTCTGGCTCCACTCGCTCTTTTTCATATGAAACTCAAGGCACTCGCTCACCTGCTTTCTTCCATTTACAGCACATTTACATATACTATTCCAGCCTTCCATTTACAGCACACGTATACAAAGTGCCTTAACTCTTTCTCTATTTTTCCCCACTTCATAAACTCCCCCCCCCTTTTTTTCCCCCCAAATAATTGTAACAAATTCTTACCTACCTTCTTCATTTGTTATTTATCATGTTCTCCTCCCTTCCCATCCCTCTGTCTCCTTTTTCTCTTTCATTCCCATTTGGCCTCTTTCAGCCAAAACCCACATCCAGTGCACTGTCAAAGAGGAGGGGCGGGAAGGGGGAAAAAAGAGAAAAAAAAAAGAAAAAAAAAAAAAGCAGTAATTTCAACCTTTCCCTGTTTACATCCACTCAGAATGTAGCTGAACATGACTTTCCAAGCCTGTTCCTTTGGCTTTGTGAACTACCTTTTTTGCAAAGACTTGTTTTGCATCAAACAAGATGTTTCTAACTAACCACGGCATCAGTCTCATTTCCCTGTTTGCTGTATTTCCAGATACGTGACATGCTTTCTCTTTTCTTTTTGCATCAGAAGAGTTTCTTCAACTCCATTGCAGTTGGGTTTTTCTTTAAATCCCTCTTTAAAACTGTCCTTTGCAATAGTAGAGCAACTTTTTTTTTTTTTTTTTTTTTAAAAACAACAGAATTTAAATATATGTTGATGACCTACTTCATTGTGCTCCAACTTTTCCCCCCCTGTAATTTGGCTTATACCTGAATTGCAAGCTACAGCTGAAACCATCTTTTTGCTCTTCATTTGAACACTGCCCAGCCCAACAGTGTTAACTATGACTTCAGTTCCAATAAATTACAAAAATAAGTAGTAAGAGCTTTTCCTTTGTTTTATAGTATGTAAGGCTATTTTTTTCCCCACCAATTCAGTCCTAGCTAATGAAAATCAGAAAAAAAATTAATAATTAAGAAAAATACTTCTAATTTCCCAAACTATTACAGCTTCTTCTTATAGAAAGGCACAAACCACTCTGAAGTTCAGCAACTTCTGCATAGAGAAAAACAGACAAAGAAGATGCAAATTCACTTCCACCAAGTCACGCTCGATCATGAAAAATCATGATAAAGTTGCATTCAGACAGTTCTCAGACATTTCAGTAAGTAACCCAAACACGCACAGATTTCCTGTGTGGGAAATCCTGTTTCAGTAGATTCATTCACATGAAGTGGGCTTACATGACACAACAGTGAAGAAGCTTTCGAAGTCCATTTTTAATAGAGAGGAGTTGTTGGGTTTTTTAGTAACCTTAAGTTTCCTCAGATTTTTAATAACATTTTTTGTCTTCATCCCAATGAAATATGCAGGAAGAAAGAGAAAGCAGACACACACATTTGATGGCAAAAATAGTGGCTACCAATGCAAGTCTCTCCACACTCAACATACTTAATCCTCCCAGGAAAGGCACTCTAGGGCTTACAAGCTGCGATGTGCCTGAGCAGGTATGTTTTGTTATCGACAATGAAGAAGTGTTAATATATTTATTATCCCTGAAAGTGCTAACGTTTGTCAAGGTCTGTATGCTCCAGTATTTCCTACAGTAAAAACATCAGCTTTCTATTAATGTTTTCTTCTGGTAAAAGTTAAAGTCAACATGATAGATTTAGGATCTGTCTTTTTTGAGAAGAGAAGGTGCTTGGTTTTCTCCTGAGACAAAGGCGCACAGGTCAGGTGACTACCTGACCAGCCACGAGCAAGGAGATGATTTTTTGTGACGTGGGCTGCGTGTTCTGCAGTGCTGCTGGACGCATTGCAAAGAAGGAAAAAAACCAAAACAAACAAACAAACAAACAGTACCTGCAGCCAGGTTTTGACCCTATGATTCAAAGAGCTAATCAGCTAGAGATTTGGAGAGAACCCATAAAATCTCTAGTCAAAACTCTTACACCTTTACTAAATCAGAAGACAGGGAAAAAAGCTTTCAAATTCCCTCTGATGCAATTAACAATTTCTCAATTTTTTATTTAGTTATGAAGTTTATAGAAAATATTCTTCACAACAGAGAAAGGACTGCTTTTCTCAACAAAGCATCATATGGGCAACACAAAGTTGAATCTTCAGCAACTTTGCACTACCTCAGGTTAACCTTCAGGGCTGGTAGCCACAGCAGAAGATATACTCCCTCTGTTACCCTGAGGAACACACCCTCAACCTCCTCCAAAAGACCTGTCTACTAACATCTTCTCAGCATGGGTAGAAAACTTTCAAGTTGCTGTGGACCTCTGAGCTTGAAAGCCAATGGCAGAAACTCAAGAAAACCTGTTCTGCTTAACATTGAGGGATTCACTCAATAAACCAAGCCATTTTTTTCCAAACTGGCAAGAATCAATGAGCTTATGCTGATTAAATTAACTCTGATACGTCTACAGGCAATGGTGTTCCTGCCTATACCAGAATTACAATAATTCTGGTGATATTAATAAAAATATTAATCAACAAAATTGATGCACTGAAAAAAAAAAATGCCTGCTAATACATGCCAACAAAAGTGACCTTACACCAACTATGTCTCATTGCTAAAGAGGAACCAGAAGATCAGGTGGACTGTTGCTGGGTTCCAACAGCACCATACCATTACTCATTGCAGCTTCTTAATATAGGTTATCTCCTGTTTGCAGTAATGACTTCAAATGACTTGGCTGTGAATTCCTATCATTAGCTTTTCCATGATGAAATCAGTTAGCATAACAGCGGTAATTAGTCCCACCTACAGACACTCTTGGAAATAACTCTTTCTAGACACACCCATCAAATGCAAATACTGAGACACAGCAGTCACTTTATCATTTTGTTTTTGTCAGCACTTTTAGTACACCTTCAAATTACATATGAAAAGACTTGACTGTCTTGACTGTCTAGAGTACTTTCATTCAACAACTTTGTTTTCCTTAGCAGCTTGCCCCGAGGATACAAATTCCCAATGATGTGTCAGTTCATCAAGATTATGTGGTACAATGCAGCAAACAGTCATTTATCATCCATGTCACCAGGCTGCAAAATATTTCTTTCAAATGCAGTATTGACAAATACAGCAAATTATAGCGGCTTATCCTGGTTTGCGTTGCCGCTTCTCTGTCAGCATCAATTTCTGGTCATGAATATCAGCCCTTGTTCTGGCAACATATGCTATAAAGAGCAAGTGAGTTCAGAGAGCAGATAAGACAACTGACAAGATGACTTATAGCCATGAGACTGAAGAGGCAGCACGTTTGTTTATGTGGGCCATGGCTTCACCCTCCAATCACTCCAGGAATTTCAGACGTGCTGTTATGCATATGCGGATTGATGTGTTAAGTAAATTCAGAAGGGGGGGGGAGGGGGGCGCAGGGCAGGAAGAGAGGGGAAAAAAAAAGACAGAAAGACTGAATCAGAAGTTCCTGAGCGCAAAAACCATCAGTCCAGAGAGGAAGATACACATGAATAAAAACAGTAAGTGTGTATGTGGTCTATAATACTGCAAACACAGGGAACAGATTTTTGAATCAGAAAAAAATACACTTTTGTGTATGTTTATTTGAATATTTTATTTTTGAGCTCAGTAACACTTAAAAAAGCTCATGTTGGATTTTGCACCATTTTATAAACTGTAAGAACCTTCTATAATATTTAAGAGAGAATTGAAAATATGCAGGCAATCTGTCATTTAAATCTAACCTGACAGCTAAGTCCAGTTCCTGCATCCCAACCATGGGGCCCTAAGGCTTACTGCCCAAGAAGGCACCGACTTCTGGCTTCTTAAGCCACTTTGCCTCTATCTACAAAACCATAGCCATGAATGTCTCAATAAAAATTAATAAAAGACAAATCCCATAATTAAGGTTATAAAATAAGGTATAATTAATTTAATATATTCTTGCAAGTTCCAATTCCCATGAGAGAAACCCTTTCCCTTATTTGTTTTCCTGATTTAGAGAATATCAGTGAAAGCTCATCTGCTGACCTTCACTGGCACTGCGGTTACTGAATATTGGGGAAACATGCAATAGCTGTAAGAAACACTATACCACTGAAATGACATAACCATGAATATTGATGGGAAACAAACACAGCAGATCTAAGTCAGGGATCTGGGATTTGATTAACTGCATTTTCCTTTGAACTTCAGAGATATGAAACTATGGTGACAAACAGGGCCCCTTGATGTGGATAGAATCCCACAAGATACAAAAGACACAAGTGTGTTGTTACTTTCATACCGTTGGAAAAAATTTGCTACCATAGGCTCCAATTGCTTCTAAGAATTAACAGCAAGTCTCATCGAAAATGTGTAAAGAAAAAGAAAACTAAACCAAAAAAAACCAACCCAACCACATATTTCAGCCAAGAAAGGATCTTGATGAATTCAGACTACTTAACAATTCTGGACTAACAATACTGTTTAAATTGCTCATAACACATTTCGACCACAAAATTTTTCCTGCAGTAAATGCATAAAATAAGTTAATAAAAATGAATGACTAATAAAAGTAAATTGTAAGCTAACAAAGTTTAATTCATTGCTGTCTTCATAGCATACTCCTACAGTGCTCATAAAAGAGAAAACTTATCATTCTGGCTTCTGAGTGAAAGCCACACAGGATACATTTCCTCTAGCTATTTAACAAGACATATCTATAACTAATCGACTGCTATTATTCTGAAAATACACAGTGTAGGTAAGAGCACTGATAATAAGCCAAGCCCCAGCAGCTGCCATCATGGTGTGCAGATCCCGACTTTGCGGGGACCTATACCTAGGGAAACAAACTAAATTCAGGAACAAAGGTCCAGCAACAAAAAACTACCAGGCACACAGCTAGTGATCCGATAGACACGCTTTAGCCAAGCGAAGCCTTGCAGCAGGAGCAAGCGGCATGTGAGATCGTCTGGAAAAGCAGTTACTGAAGTCTGGGAGCACCCGTAAGGCTGGTACAGAGAGTGTGGCCGACTGTTGAAGGTACATTTACTAAACCCATTAAATTAATGCAGGTGGAGTAGCACATACCTTGTTTACTTTGGATTACTGAATCAAAAGGCATAAAACTTGCTACCTGCTTGACAGGAAATCATTTAGTTAGCCTTCCCTTTTGCAAATTAGCATTCTGAACTTCTGAATATATTTTAAATAGGAATTTTAACTTTAACTTAGATCACTTCTCTCTTTCTTGTAATAAAAAAAAAGGCAAACAAAATTGATATGAAGATTGTAAAGCTAATTCAGCTTAAATGCTGCAACATGAGAGAATGAGAAAGGATTGCACTGAAGATTCTGTCGGACCAGCAAGCTCAGCAAATTTGTCAGTTAAAGCAATTGACATCGCTTTATGGACTCCATGGGAGATAAAAGTTTTTATGGCCTTGATGCTCTCACTACTAGTAGCTTTCCTTATTAGCAAACTAATGATGAATGAAGGTAAGATCTGCCCGTGTTGCATTCTAAATGTGACAAGGACAGAGATTCTACCACCTCATCCGGTTTTCTGGAGCAGATCGCTTCAGGTGTCAAGTGATCAAAGGAAGATTCACCATCTGAGATGAAAATGCAAAACAGTAAAAAAAGCTTATCGCAAAACACCGTTTTTACTTCAACATGACTTAAAACAAATGTTTCAAAATATTCACAGAAAGTGCATGAGTAAAACACATGTTTTGTATTTAAACTGTGACATATAAACACTTCCTGACCATTACCCAATGAACATCAGTATGAAATCCAGGTTAGGGTTACATCTGACATGATATAAATCATCTTGCAGAGGATCATTTTATGCTATATTAATCACTTACGGTAAATTCCCCAAAATTCTTTTACTCTGAACAGAGACATACACCTCTCTTGCAATAACATGGTGGTCTTCGCTTTGTTTATGCTCTGCGTTTCTGTCAGAATACAAACTTTCTTCCATCTGTTGGCATCTTTAGCTAATTATTGCTTATCAAGTGTGTTATAGCCCACTTCAGTCATCAAAAAAGTGCACATTGCACTCGTTAACACAAATTACCTCCATCACCTGGATGTACTTGACAGCATAAAATAACAAATAAGAATGCCTGAAGTGGTAGTGATTAATTTAATATCAGATCTACCTTTGTTTAAAGCTATTTTAACCCATTTTATATAAATTGCTACACATACAAATGGTATTTTCTCTGTTCCATCCTGAAGCATTTATACACACATATGCAACAATATTTTTAGTTTGCAGAAGTTGTGTCAAGCCAAGTCAAAGACTAGTAGTATCAGA
>NW_009197367.1:23276-33291 GCF_000690835.1 Fulmarus glacialis | reverse complement strand
TTCCCCTGCCCCATGAGTACAACACAATATAAGCAGACGTATTGCATCTCCGTCTCTGCAGAAAGACTTCTGTATCCATTATCAAAACGCTATGACATCATCCAGCCTTTCACAGCCAGCTTAAAGTTACACTTATGACAACTTTCAAAGGTTTTTAGCACGAATTCAGCTCAATCGTATGCAAATGCCAGATGTGATGATCTGCTAAACTTGAACGATATATGGTTTAACTTTCAGAAACATCCCTTCAGCCATCCCGGAGAGGTGCAGTCGCTTGCATCCCTTCAGCCATCCCGGAGAGGTGCAGTCGCTCGCATCTTTCTTCGTTAACCGCCTGCTCCATGCAGGTCATTTCCTGCTTCACACTGGCTGCCTAAAACAACAGTCCTGCCTAGCTCACATCTGTAAAATCTTTCAGCAAATGGATTGGTGCCAGCCCCTCGTGCGGCTGAAATATCCAGTGACTGTACAAGCTCTCTACCCTTGTGAGCTGCAGCCTGCCTTCTGCCGTGGGTTGCAAAACAAGAACTTTCCCAGTGAGTTTCTGCAAGCACAAGAGTTCTTTCCCCCTCTAAAGGATCCACGCTTCTTTTCAATTTCTTTAGACTGGTTATGGCACTTTTCTCCTTCATTTAACCTGCACATATATAGAGGTCAATGCTATTAATTGCAAAATGATTCTGGATTAAAAAAACCAGTACATTTTAATTACAGTAATATTAACTCTCTATGAATTAATCATGTTGAAATTACATTTTCAGCAAGCAAAATTCTCGTTACGCAGTTTTCTTAAAAAAAAAAAAAAGTAAAGCCTCAAGAGCCTCACTGTACTGGAAATAAATAGCCGCTGATCCTTAAAAGACTTCTATTAAATAAAGCAGTAGCAAGCATTACTTTATTCTTAATCAGGTCTTATTTGCATATCTACCCTTGTGAATTATCTCAGCAACAAGGGAAACAACCAGAACTTCACAAAACATCCAGGTCTGAATACTGCAAAAGATACCCAGGCAGAAGCTACAGTGCTGCTAGCAAGTCAAGGGTGAGAGAGGACAAGATGCAGAAGACATGTTCCCGAACCTGCTCTTTTCCAAAGGCTTTCACCAGGGCCCAGACAATCGCTGTCCTGGAGTTACGACAAGGCTGTTCTGGATTTACTACAAGGCTGTTCTGGAGTTACTATGGGGAGCAGCATTCTACCACATATAGGACTCAGCACGTATGTGGAGTACTCAGGCACATTGCTCACTATATGATTAAAAACATATCTAGTTGTAGCAGCAAGGATAATCATTTAAGCTTTAAGATGACTGTAGCAAGAGCCTCAAAGCCTCTACAAGGCCATTGATTCACACTCACAGGGAAACATAAAGTTATTAAAATTGAGCTAGAAATACTGCAACAGGGAATTAAGCTACAGATTTGGCCAGTAATGAAAGGAACGGTGATGAACAGCGATTAAAGCACAGGACTGAGTTGCAGAAAACCTGAATGCTCAGCTCAGCTGTTTACTTGCCAGATGACGTGACCCAGGTTACACAAAGCCCGACACGCACCCTGATTTGTTCCAAGTATAAGCTGGTTGAGCAGAGCAGCTCTTGCCTGACTGACCCCTAAAAGTAGGGGCATTTCTGCCATACAGTGCATCATTTTGTCTATCTCCCCTTGTCCTGACTGGCAAGGCTCATGGAGGCCAACCAATGGCCCCTTCGCAGAAAAGGCCATTTTGGTTGGAGATGTCCACCTCAACAGGGACGCTTCCCAGCCACAGCCTGGAGCCGTGGCCCCACCATGTCCCCAGCTTGAACCAGCAACGCTCCTCAGAAGGCTGCTGGGGAAGAATGAAACTTGTGAGACAGCCTTTACTCTCATGAGCAGCCCAACAGCTTCATTTCGCATCGCCAAAGAAAGCGAGCCCCTGCATCCTCTTTGTCTGCATCCAGACTCTGCCGGGAGAAAAACACTGACCTGTCACGCAGGGACCTTTTGTTATTTCATTCAAGTACAATGAGATTTTCACCTGGTAGGTGCCGAAGTCAGAGACTGAAGTCAGAGACCGATTGCTATATTGTTCTGGAGAATAATATTTGGGCAGTTCTGGAGAATAGTATTTGGGCAGTTCAGTAAGACTGGGGAAAAAGCAGGTCGCTGCAAATAAAGAGGACTTCTTTCTATGATCACCTCTCTCATTGCAAAATGCTTTAAAGAAAAAACAGAAAACATGACTTTAGAACTGGATCAAATGATCAGTGTTTTGAAGAAGTTCCTGGTTTTTCTAAAATTCATTAAGCTGTTTGTGAAAGCGTAAGAAGGAAGGTAGGGAGGGAGTAGGGTTAGCACTAAAGGATGGACAATAAAGATGGTGGGTGAGGAAGCCCTCAGAAGACAGGGACTAGTTTAAGATAAAATAACCTGAAAGGTCACAAAGGCCATGAGAAAAATCAGAGATTTCCTTGCAGGATTTCTTTCTAAAGTGTCCAAGCAGTATTAGACCAAAGGACTTGTCTGAAAATCCCTATGGGAAACAGGCAGAAAGCAAGAGCAGAAGAGGCTCCAACACTCCACATCTCAGGCCACTGCATGTGTTTAAGTACCAAAAATGCAAACATGCACACACAGACATTGTGAGGGGCAGAGGTCATATCCTGAACGAGCGCTCCTGCCATGCCCTGACGGCAAGTCCCCCATCCCACAGCCATCAGCATCCGAAAAGCAGACCAGGGTAGCCTGTGGAGGAGGAAAATAGTATGACACGTTCCTGTGGCCATATGCATTATTTCACAAACAGAAGTTATTTCCAAAAATATTCCGAATCCTGTGCTGTATGGAAGCAGCTAATATTTTGTGCAGAATAGAAGGGAGCGTCTCCCCAAGGGACGCACGTCCCTCACGGTCCTCCCTGCTGCTCTCCCCAGGGCTCCTCTCGCCCTGCCCAAGCACCTCCACCACGAGGAGCCTGGCTCCAGCCCTTCCCGCTGCAGCTCTGTCGGCCACGGTCACAGACCATCCCCCCCGGGGCGTGATGCCTGCCTGACAGTCGCCTCGACCCCAGTCTCACGAAGAAGGGGGCCGTCACCACGACTGGCTCTCACACACACTACTGATACAGTGCCTACCCATACCCACCTGTATGAAGGGTTTTATTAATCTCCCTTGAGGTTGCCCCTGCACACACAGCCAAACCTGGCTGAAAATGCCTGGAAAAAAAATCAAGTCTTTACCACAGGTGACATACTGTACACCAAGAGAGTCTTTGCTTTGCTGTGTCCGCCTCTGACACATGTATGCTGTACTCTGCCCAAAGCAATTGGCATTAGTTGAGCATCTTCATGTTAAGAAACCCCACACACAACAAAGTAACAAAAAGCAGTGTCCCGATTTTGGCTGAGATAGAGTTAATTTTCCTCCTAGTAGTTGGAAGAAGGAAGGTACCATGAGCTGACACATCCCAGCTGGGATCACCTGCTGGATTCCACCAGCACACACAGTCAAACTGCAGACCTTAAAGACGGCAAGACAGTGAAACTGTTTCCACAGCTCTAGGAACTCCTCTTTCTTTGTCCACATCTTGGGGTACTCTTTCATCACTCCCATACAATGGTCAGTGAAAGTTTAGCTGTTTAATTAGTGGGTGTTGAAAAACTGCCAGGAAGATCTTGTAAGAATACAGAAAGAAAAAGGCTCCTTGCTGATGAACTGGCAGGAACACTGCTTTATGCACCCAGCCATGGAATCCCCATCACATCGGAGGTGCTGCTGCATATCACAGCAGAAACTGAATCACAAAATCAACACAAAAGCATTACACAGACTACAGATGCTCTGCAGATTTTCAAATATTAACTTCCAATGTAAGAGTAGCGATTGTTCTTTTTAAAAAGTCAAAATAAACCTATGCTACTAGCAGTAAGTATAATAAGGAGGATTGATGACAGGCTGCTCAAATAGGGAGGAGTGGGAAAGAAGCCAGCACCTTTAGAAGAAGTGGTCAACAACAAGACAAAAGAGTCCAGAGGGAGTGTAAAGCAGCAAGGTTTAGCAATATCCTAAATTGCAGTGAGTTAGCAGCTGGCAGGGCATAATAATAACCAGGAGATTAATAGATTTTTCCAGTATGAGGTCAGAAAACTACATAAAATAACATTACAGTGCTGGCATTTTAGAAAAGAGAGTGAAGTAACAGGTATTAAATGAAGCCACAGCAGTGGGGGTGGGTGCAGGGCAGGGTCAAAGTCCTGGTGGACACTCTGCTAAAGCTCCTAAGTTTAGCAAAATGGAAAAAACCCAACTGCAGCAGACTGTTCAAGCACTTGCCAATACCTCTTAATTTTCAAAAGTAATGGCAAGCCATGGATACCAACATTTGTCCCAAGTTGGAAAGCACTTTCTGTGGCTGTAGAGGGACAACATGCTGCTGCCTTTACCTTTACAGCACAGAAAAATTAAAAGCAAGGATGAAAAATGAGCAGGCTGCATTACAGATTTAGCAAGTGTCACTAACAGGAGTGAGGAAAAAGAAAAGAAACCTAAACTAGGAATTTCTGCAACTGGAACAGAGCAAACAAGAAAATGTACTCCCTGACCTTAAGACAGGCTTAGCACCAGAAACATGCAAGTGGTATGTCGCTGCTGACTACAGGGATTCCTTTACACTCTCTAGTACTTTTATTACAAATTCTTTTTGTATTCAAACCATTACTCCTCTGCACAGTGGTACCTAAAAGCTGAGCTGTAACAGTGCAGGGACTCTTCATTTTTGACTGCTATGATTCATGCACAAGATTTTGACCTTCACCTCCTTTTTTGATCAGCAATACAAGAAATTTTGTTTGCACCCAAAAGAGAAAAACAAAAGGAAGAATGAAAAGATAATACTGTGTTGTATCTTCAAGAATAGCAAAGATCTTTTTCAACTCATTACTTCTACAGTTGAAAATAAATTGATAGATTCATGACTGCGTAATACTGACAGGTAGGAGCATGGATAAATTCCATGCTGCAACTAATGTTGCATTATTGCTCATGTTGGAGCAGAGATACAATGTGCAAGTTCCTTCCTTTCTTGATAGAGAAATATTTTGTTTGCCTCTCATCTTGTTTGTGGAGGAACGTCCAGGCAATATAGGAACAATAGCACAGGAAGGAGGCTGTAGAGAAGAGGATTTAAACAATGCTAAAGTAAATATTGGTATATGAATTTTGTTACAATACTTCCAAAACCCCTCATATTTCTAGATAGCTTTTGGTAATAACTATGCTACTATACAGTAGTCTTAGTGTCTTTGCAGCTTGTACAGTATTTAGGCTGAATATGCATGCTCAGAGTGCTGCAATAAGGAGGAGAGGCAGGATGCGTATTAGTAGGAATTAATTGCTAGGATGCTTCTAACTTTTTCATGACTAATAAAGATAGGCATACTTGCTGTCGCAAGTAAAGAACACAGGGTATTATTAAAAATTGGCACAAGGAGTGCCTAAAACATCCTCTGGCAACTGATTAAAGAACTGGATTAGTCCTAAGGAAAAAAAGGGGTCAGTGATCCACTCCAAAAGATATAAACTCAGCCTTTTCTATGGGTGTATCAAGAAACTGATTATCCATACAAGCACACCTGAAGAGGAATTAGCCACTGAGTTATGAGAAAGTAGCAAAACACTTTGAAAACATTCAAATATGAGGCAAATATACGAAAAAGTCCAAGACATAGCAGGACATCTCACCCCCCTCTTTATGGTAAAGGGCACACAAATACAGTCAGTAATGAGAGAACAGGAAAAGGCAGCTCACTTTCAGGCTAAGATCTCAGGATCTCTCAAATTATTGCCACAGGCATGAATTTACTAGTAGAAAGAGGGGGTAGAGCCTATGGAGATTTTAGTGCCTCATTAGCACACTGCTTCTATGTCAAATAACCCATATCATGCCCCCTCCCTCCCCTTGAAATCAGAAATGTATTCTCCCCGTTCTTACTCCCACACCCAATTTATTAGTGGTTATTCATGTAACATTGTGCATGCCACAACAGTATCCAAGGGATTTGTCTGCTGGTTGCAATTACAGTTTGTATGCGCTGCCCAGATTAATGGAAGCTCTATGAAGGTGTCCTCTGCAGCAGGTGGCACCTAGGGAAGCTGCTCTCCCTTCCTGGGCACCCTCCCCTCAGCATGACTACGACTGTATATACACACAAGGTTTTTGATTCAGCTATCCCCAAACAAATGAAGGCTCTAGGAAGTCACAATTTTGTGTTAGCAGGGAAAGTTGTTCTTGCAAGTCTCTGGGAAATGAGAATGACCGATCTCTATGATATACCTAAGACAAAAAAGGACTTCATTTCACTTTCAGAAAGAGCTCCTCAGACACGGCTGCAGCACTGCCTAACTGACTTAAAGATCCGTGAATGCAATACCCAGGATTCCCTGACAAAGTAATCTTTATTACAAGGGCAGAGCTTCACAAGCGGTAGTAGTGTTTCAGAAATTTAAGTTCTCCTGACTTTTTTGTGCTGCTAAAGCTATTGAAGTTTTATGAGTCCAGGATGCTTTTTTCTACCCTCACAGTTACCAAATGTGAAATAAATACATATTAGTAGGGACTGCAACACTACACTGCCTGAATGTTTGGCAAAGCACCCTCAGACACTGCAAGACACTGAAGCCTCTCTCCTCCCCTCTTTGAGGGCAGATCCACAGCACTAATCCACGTCAGGCTCTCAAAGGAGATCTCTTCCAACACTGCAAAGAATAATTCAAACGCAGTCTTCTAGGACCAGAATAACATTGATGTTTTTACCTGCATCTCAGAGTAGCTCTGTTGGAGCCCCTCAGTTTAACAACAGAAGTCTGGCCTTCAAGATAATCATAAAAGAGGATTGTAGAAAGTGCAGGGAAGAGGGTTGGAGCGGGGAAAAAAAAAGTGAGATTGCCATTACAATGGACAATAAAACCTGCCAGGTAACAGCTGAAGATAAGCCTGCACTGTCCACAGCAAGCTAAAGGGCTCTAAAATCACTCATCGCTTACACTGGATTTATTCACCCCCTTCCTTTGGTACAGCCAGGCAGCTGCAAGCTATCGCGGCAGAGTGGCTGGTCTCCCCAGCTGAGATGCAAAAACTATCTGCTGGGTTGAAACATGAAGTAGAATTCGTTAATTTGGGCCATCTTTAGTCTTACTTTACAACATTTCGGCTGAGTAGAGGTTGTATTCAGCTCAGGGGGTGGGAAATGTTTAGAGTTCAAATACCATCCATTCCCTTAAACCTAAACATGTCTTTGCATGCTTGCCTTCTATCAGTGTATCCCTATGTGAGTTATTAGTTCGTTAAATTCAAAAGGTGTGGTCTCACCTGATCCTTGAAAGCCAGATATCATATCTCATTTTCATAAAAACTCAGTTTTTTGTAGTGGTTAGCTGTGATAAAATGCATTTAACAGAGATAAAGAAATGATCTCAAAAGGGGCAATAGTTGAACATATACCAGACAGTAGCAAATCACGTCAAGGGTACATTTCCTTTACAAGCACTTCTAGCTTTTTAAGGAGTTCAGCACAGCTATGTGTTATTTGATTGGTCTTAACATGATTTTCGCTTTGCTGACATTTTGATCCTTTGAGAGATGCACAAAATGGAAGCTATATCATGAATGAGATCAAACAGATGGTGCTACTTATTCTTTAGTGTCCAAAAACTCTTACTTGAAACAGAAATAAAATGATGTTGGGAATAAATTCTGCAGTTACACTGAACACCAAAAAGCAAGAAGTGGCTTATGGCATGGTAAGGATAGAAGAAAAGTCATCAAAAGAGTTCAGTAGTGCTACTGCTGTCATGCATAAACATGTTGTTAGCTTAAGCATTACTTGGCTGGATTTTCAGCCATTTGCAAAATGTTACTGTCAGTATAAAACCAACAACTTTGCAGAGAATTTAAAAGATACGCTAGATATTTCTTAATAAATCTTCCAATTCAAACGGTAATGAATTCAATAGCCAGGTCCTCACTTCACTGTTTTTCTGGCAGTCAAACCTTCTCACTTATTTAATTTCATTTTTACAAAACTATGATGATTCATGGAAGATTACATGGCAATAAATCTTACTGTGAAATAACTATACTCATACAGACATGCAGAAAAACAAGAAAAAGTTTGTATTCCCCTTCAGTTCCCTCACTCAAAACAGTAAACACAATATATGGCAACTGGTCCTGTATTCTGAGCATTGTTTTCAAATACATTCTTCTTCTGCCAAAAAAATTACAAATTATTTTTTCAAGCATAAGTAATGAATAGTTAATTGCTTTTTGCTTTGTTCTTAACTTCCAGAATTGACCCGGGGCACTCTGTTTCTCTGACAAAAAGAGGAAGATAGATAATGGGCATTTCTGTAGGGTCTCTCACATCTATCACTGTTATCAGGGCAGGAATGGAGATCTTTCATACTGCTCTGCTGATAATTCAAGAAGTTCACGATGTGAAGTGCCCTCGAGTTCAATATGTTTGTTTAGTACAGGAGATTTCAAGTTCTACAAGAAAAATAAACACATTCTTTCAAGCTAACTTTAAAGGTTCAAGACTGACAGTTGAAAAGAAAAATACAACCCTCAAGCCCTTCCTTAAGGGGAACTATTTTTTCTGCTCATCATGAGCAAGGCTATCTATATGAAAGCAATGTAGTTCAGCCAAGCCTTCCAGCTGGTTTTCCCCCCCCTTCTTTTATTACCTAGGTCTTGAAGCAGTAATCAATTTTAACTAAACATGGATGCTGTGATTTTAGGCGATGTTCATGTGCTAATCAAGATATTGTTACCAGCAATGGGCAACAAGGGCAAATGGGCAGCTGAAATACAGCTGCAGGACCGAGAGCCTGCCTGGTTAGCACCTCTAGTCCCAGAGGCCTGGGAGGGGATGCATTGCTAAATGCATGCTTGTACTAGAAGGGCCAGAGGATGTGGACAGGGACAACATACGGCCACTGCACATTTTTAACATGCCAGGATAGGGAGGGAAAAAAACCTTTTCCTTCGCAAGCATTTCCAGCTAGCCTAACCTCTCACCTGCTGCCAGAATCTTCTTCCTCCCTTACTAGATCTGTTTAGGCAATTTGCTTACTCCTCCTCTACAAACTAGCCATCTCTTCACACAGCTCTTGTTCACAAAGGCAGGCGAGCCAGCTCACTTGCTGCAACTGGAAAGGTCAGCCGACTCTAAAGCATGGCTCCAGGAGGCTGCCCGACACCTGCTGATGGTGTACACCACACCTTCAATGCCACACCTGTGACCAGCGTTCCCCTAAAGAGACTCCACAGATCCCCTGTGCTCTCCCCAACAATAAAACAATTCCCCCACAACAAACTCAAGGTGATGCCTGGAAGCAGACAACTTAAACTGAGAAACTGGAAAGCCAGGTTAAGGTGCAATCCATCAAGTATCAGCTTTGGTAATTTGATTTAGTAATGTCAGCTACCCTCTTATGCTTCTCGAGATCTATTTTATGCCATCTCAAGATGTGGTACAAACTTACAAGCAAATATTCAAAGGGACAAACACAGACCAACACCTGGTCAAAAAAATAGCTCCAATTCAGTAGCCCTCTAATTTCATTCTCCTGTGGAAAAAAATTGTATCTAGCACATTCTGTCCAACTCTGCAAACCACTGCCATTTGAGAAGAGAGAAAAAAGACACAACCCCTTTCCTCCCAAATCCCACAGCTGTAGTCCTATAACTGAAGGCCAAATTATGCTGTTTGTTCCTGCACAAAACTTAGTTCTGACATTTCCTTAACTCCTGGCCACTTGAGTTTTCAACTTCCCCCCCTTCTTTTCTCAGTATAAAGTTCCTGTATTAGAAGTTGAAAAAGAAACTGAAGCCCACCCAAGTCCAAATTCCACCATCTGGTATCATATAGTTCCATCAACATAGCCCATCAACAGTTGTGGTTTTTAGATTCATCACACATTCACCACGTTATAATCTTTCACCCTAAATGTAACTGAGGACAATTGAGGTTGT
>NW_009197367.1:20572-23245 GCF_000690835.1 Fulmarus glacialis | reverse complement strand
AAAGAGAAACACACTCTACCAGGAGGTTTCACGGATAGTTACTGACATCCGTGTAATGGAAAGACTCACAATCTTCTGCTTATTCCAAACACCAGAAAGGAGGGAGGTTGAGTAGACAATACAAGAGCCTTTACTAACTACCCACAAGACAGTTCCCAGTACATCTCATTCAGCTTGTTCTAGTTGCTGCTCTAAGTCATCACTATTCTTTACCTTAGCCCAATTTCCTTGCCTAGACAGACTCAGACCCAATTCTCAATTTTGTGAGAAAAACAAAATAACTTGCCTTGTTTGATGTGCCTAACAAAACAAAAGCTCTGAGGTTAAAAACTCTTTGCAGCAATTAAACCCTAGAAAGACAAGAGTCATTTAAGCTAAAGGATAATGCTGACATAATGGCTATAAAAATCACTCCGTCTGGAAACTGGTAGACCATCTATGACTACCACACAAACAAGGTTCTGGAACAGCTTTGTAATGGGAGTATTATAGACTAGGTAATTAGTTTTAAGCTCCATCTCCAGTAGTTAAAAGGATATTATAACTCAACAGCCTGAGTCCAGTCCATCGCTATCTTAACTGCGTCATGTTTCCAATAATGAGTAACATTCAACATTTCAAAGACACAGAATTTAATTATATATTTCATCAAGACTTTTTTTTCTAACCAGCTGACTGTACTTAATAACAGAAGCCAGAGGAAACCCTCAAAGTATATTGAAAACTCCAGCTCACTACCAAGGTCAAGCTGTAAAATATCCTCAGAAGTAAAGACAAATTCAGATCATCTAGTTCATCCTCTGCAAGGAGCACATCTGCTCTGCCATCATGAAAAACGCTCCAGATAGGTGTCCCTGAAAGGTTTATATAGAGCTGTGCGTTTATATAACCCCCTAACCTCTTTCAGCTTCGGCTGGAGAGGTCACTTACACAGACCAGTAGCTGGCTTCAAAGCTGATGGCTGAAAAAAAAGTGACAGCAATGTATCCTTCCTTACCCTCTCAGCATGCCCACTCCAATTACTCTCATATTTACTGACTTCTGTGCACACTCACATTTCATTTTTCCTCTCTTTGATGGTACAGACATCCTGGCTCCATCTGTCATAGGGTTAAATAACCATCTCTGATTTCAGTAGATTCTATGAACTGCAAAATACAGCCCTGAACCAATCAATATTTTCAAGAGGTGTTTTAAAAAAACCAAACAAACAAAAAAAACCCACAAAAACCAAACACCCAAACAAAAACCCTGGTCCCTTCCAAGCTGAAGGCAAGTAGAATTTAGCCTGAGTTTCAATGGAGGTAGAAGCAGACTATGTTTATCTACCTGATAGTTCCATATAGAAAGTGTTCTCTTCTGCTTTTTAAAAATGTATAACCACAAAATTTTATTTTAGGAAAAGAAAACCAAAGAACCCTTTAACTTATGTAGGCTGTCATTCATTATTGCTTAGAATACGGCAATATGTTGTTTTCTGACTTCAGGAAACATCATAAATCTGATAATGTGTTTGGCTACTGAGCCATTCTGAAAGCCTACAGAAGGCAATGCTGCCTAATAGATGTTCACCACAACAGTCTGGTGAGCTAGGATATGCACCCCTAAAACCATCCACTTGCCTGTCTCTTCTTAATTATATTTTACTGTTTCTACTCGCTATGCACTTTCCCATCAGTCCAACTTTTCATACATTAATTGACATGACATTACAGCTCAGATATGCCAGTTCAGACAACAATGTTCTTAGTTCTGTAATAAAGACATCCCACCATCCATCCAGATCTTGATACTCACATTTCACTGAAGGGTAGACATACCATTTTAACCATGAACTGGGAGAATAATACATATTAAACACTCATGGTTTTTGGAATAGAGAAAGATGACATTTTCAGTCAATGTGTAATTTATAAACTGCTTTCCAGGATTTTTGTATTTAAAGATAAATTATACTCCTGCCCAAGACACTAAGTAACATCAGCCTCATCACTAATCAGTGCCATTACTTTTGCTACCACTCCCCATAAGTGAGTCAACAGGAGGCTGGCTATGCAAGCAAAATGCATTGCTTGTACAGAGGCTGGGCGTTCACAAACTTTCCCAGTGCATCCTTCACAACGGCTAGTGCTGCAGAACGGCAGACCCTTTGGCTTTTCTCCTTCCCTTATAATCTTTGTCAATGGTATCAGTGAAATATTGGCCTTAATAGGAGTGCTGAAGTCAGCAGATGTGGAACAAAAACCATTAGGGTTCTTTCAAAGTTTGCTTCCAAACTCAACAAGTGTTACATATAATAAAATCTTTATCACTGCTCATCATCACCCAGTTATTACCAGGCAAAATTCCCTTACATGTTGACCAAACAGTCTACTTTAACACCAGTATCTGCAGTCAAGTTTTAGAAGTTAAACAGCAATCGCATGTTAAAACGTTTTGTACAGGGACATTGGGCTCAGCAGAATGTAAGGGAGAATTTGGGTGTAGCCTTCCCAACTGAAGGAAGTCACTGTGCCTGGTTTATCTGAAATAGGCTTTGGACACTATAGAAACGTAACATAAAACAGACACTATACAAAACAGGAACCTCATCAAAAAAAAAAAAAAAAAGAACAAAACAAAACACAAAACCCTTCAGAAGAGGATGATATCTTCATCAGTGAGTCTTAAAAA
>NW_009197367.1:0-20553 GCF_000690835.1 Fulmarus glacialis | reverse complement strand
GGAAAGAACACAGTTACACCCCAATAGAGAAAATTGTATTTTTTTTACCTAACTTAAAACAAAAAAAACACCCGCCTAGACATCCTGTGAGGTTAACTAGGAAAATTTAATTCTTTGCACTGGAAACACTGGCCTACAGAAAACCCATTTGTTTCAAGGTTATCATAGGGTTACAAAGCAAACAGACATTTGGGTTTGAATATGCTTACCCAGTCGAGGCAGAGCTGGAGCAGGAAGCCAGGCTGTTGCAGTAGGATGTCGGGCTCTTGTGCAGATACACCCCGGGCAGCGGTGGGACTTTGACTACTAATGAGTGTGATTTGACCAAAACCCCACCAAACGCAAAATGCTCCCATAAGAACTATGCTGACTGAAGCCAAAGGTCCATCAAACTCAAGGTCCTTTCTGCAGCTGATGAGTATCCAGAGCTGAGGGAAGAAGGTCAGCGCAGAGCAAATGCATAGTTTCCCCAGTACGCTCTCCCAGCTTCTACTGGGAAGAGGCTCACAGTCGGGTTTACAGTCTTTGAGGGTGTTTTACTCCATTCATCTGTTTATTTTTTTTCATTTGTATCAAGAGGAATTAAATGTACTAAGTCTATCATGATGACAGTTTTGCACAATGCTGGAATTAAATTTTGGCTACATTCTAGTCAAAGCCTTTGGCATTTGTGTGTTAAAGTTTTACAGTTCGGTGTAGGATTTCAAAATCTTTATCACACAACAGATTAAATGGCTCAACACAACGACGTAGTGTGGGTAAACTGGGAAGAATTCGGCACCCAAGGGAAAAATGCAGACAAAAAGCGGCTTTGGACAATATTGTGCTGTCCAAACTAGGATTTGGATCCGATTGTGACTAATCCTTGTATTTATGAGTTATTTGGGTTTCATCTATAACGGGTGATTTCCAAGGCTATGCTTCCCCCACCCTGGAAACTAGTTTAATATTGAGTTTGAAGAAATTTATCTTTCTAGGCTACAAAAAAAAAAAAAAGCTCCCCTAAACCCACTGATCAAAGGCAAAGTCAAGGAACAGAGGAAATATTGCTGCCATCTCCAACACAAGCGGACTCTGGCAGAGAGATAAATCATTTGACTTTTAGTCAGAAAATTGTAAAACACTTTCTGTCCTTTCATGACAAAGTTGTCTTGGGACAGGTAGGAGTGTTCATAGCAGTTTCCTTTCTCCAGAAATGTTGTAGGTAAAAAAAAGGAAATAGGCAATGACAAGGAAAGAGCCAAAGATTCTGTTTTGCAGCTTCAGGCCCAGAAAATGCCAGCTGTAACGTCTGACACTGCATACACAGCAAAGGAAAACCCAAACTCTCCACGGACTTTTCTTACTAAAACCCAGCCATCCTGCTTCACTTGACTGCAGGATTACTGGGAAACATTTCATGTAACTTACAACATGGATAGAATGTTTTTCTTCCAAATACAGATGTGCACCACATACCAAATTTTGCATTTCAAAACACAAATTCAACATAAACAGGAGTAACCCACACCCTCCTTTCAGACTGGTTACAGTCACATCTGTCAATTTAAATGTAATGGTCTGGAAATTGCTGGAAGTTGTTTTTTCAAGCAAATGAATTTTCAAATAATATTTCTAGTGTGTCTTTAGATCCTTTGTTCATTCCAATATGAGAAAACAAACTCTGAGATATCAACTCTAGTAGCAATTATTTCAGTCTGAAATATGTCACTAACTACTCCGGAGGGTCACTGGATGCACAGTGAAAGAGTATTTTCTTTGAAGGACTTGAGGCTGAGGAACACTTTAAAAGAAGCAAAGTTTTTAGGCTCCCCTGCTGACAACAAGGGCCTATACTTACAAATAAGTCATGAAATGGAAACTTTCATGTACCAGATAAAGGCAGCCCGCACACATATTTGGATGAAAGCAAAGATATTTCAGGAAGAAAAACAAATAACTTCTTTTTCGTGTTAATTAGAAATCTAACTCAAACCACATTCTTACGTGCAGGCAGCTACAAGATGTCATTTCACGTAAAAGATTCCAGCATATTCCATTTGTTGCATTATCAGAAAATTTATCAAGCTATTCAGATAATGCCATTCTGATCTTTTTTTGTGTTATCTTAGGTTTTCAAAATGTTTATAAAAAAAGCATGCAGTCAGTCAGTCAAACTTTTGACCCAGCAACCTGGCACAGTTAATTAAAAAGTTAACCTAAAAGCACAAGCATCAAACTATGAATTTCCTTACCGTATTGCAAGACCATTATTGTGACAAGTAAATGGCAAGATCCTGATGAATGGCTGCCACTGTTCAATAGATTGAAGAGGGCTTGAAAGTGCCTTATCTGTGCTCTCTGGTACAGGAAGATTAAGGAAAGGGTGGATAATAACCTTTCGTATTACCCTCAAACACAGGATTCAGTCTGTCTGGCTCCATGCTGTATTATTGCTTCGGTCCAGGCTATTGTCTATTCTCACGACATTTATAAAAAAAGAAAACAAATTTCAAACATATGATTTTTGGCTCATTTTACAAGACAGAAGTGCCATTAATAGCCTTCTGAATGGTTCACAACATTATAAATCATCTAACTAAGTTGCAATTATAAAAGTCAACAAACATGTTATGAATGGTACCTACACATAATAGGTTGATACCAACTTGTTTTTCAAGTATTTTAATAAAAATCGTTTCTCTCACTATAATGATTAATATCGAGAGGTAGGGCTTAATCACAGTAGGTAGAAGCTTATCAAAATTAATCACAATTGAAATTTGTAAGAGTCACATTAAAAATAAATAATTGCATCTATTTTTCTTTTTTTCCTGATCTGTAAAGAGGATCTGAAGAGATTTTACTATGTACTATTATTTTTTGGGTTTATTTACCTTAAATATACCAGTTCTTTTCCACCCTGTTTTGCTCAATGACTTTTAGAAACAACTATGAAGACAAAATGCATTCAGATTCAATTATTGAAGAGGTGGTTTGAGTTTTTTATTTGTTTGTGGGTCTTTTTGAACTTCCAGAAATCTTTAATATTTTGGTTAACATCCACTTAGTTCAAATTCTGGATAAGCTGACCAAGGAGAAAAGGTACAGGTTATAAAAACATATACTTCAAGTGAAAATTGAGGAAAGTCTACAACACTTCCAGTCTTCCAATACACAGGAGAAAGGATTAGATATTGCTGTTTCCAAATGGAAAGAACAGACATACATGCTTGCCTGTGAATGGAAGCTTTTACTTCATTATAAATCTCCTAAAAGCAACAAAAAGACCAATCCTATTTTTTTCCTTCCTCTTAACCTTCATCCTTCTACCTTTAAGGTAGTATATCATTACAAGATCATTTGTAATGATGCTTGGGGCCCCAATTTTGCAAAAAACTTATGGAAATATTTAACACTGAGATTGTTCACGTCCTAATACTGTAGTTACACTTACCTGGTTTTAAAAGCTACGCATGTATATGTACAAGATTAGAAGTATACCAACAAACAGTATACTATGCACATAGAGTGAAGTCTCAGAGCAGCTACAATCAGTGGCAAAACTCTTGTTCTCATTGACAGGCCAGAATTTAACCAATAAACAATGATATGGTTTATGTTGCATGGTTTTCACAGTGATTTTACATGAGAGATCCATGAATGTAAATATATATACACACATTTTATAATATACTATATGTACATAACATACCCATATGCATACCCCATATACTGCATATGGCATATATACATGTGTATTTTCCTACAGAACTAAAGACTGGAACAGTAATTTTGTCAGTATAGGCTGGTGAATCAGCAAATAATTACCCACAGGCCTAAACAGGTTTTCTTTACATGCATGAGCTGTGAAAGTTGGGAAGCATATCTGTTAAGGCTACCCAAGTTTTAAAGTCGATGTAAACACAAATATGATAGCTATATTGCAAAGCATACAGGCAACGCACCTTATAGCTAGGATAAGCAAGTCAACCTGGATGCACCCTACAGCACTCTTGCTGTATTTTGCAGCACTAGTAGTGAAAACACAGATGGACTCCAGGAAGCTTTTGGGTTGCTTTTTAAACATGGAAGAAGGAAAAAAAAAAATCATTCAAGGAATCTTCTGTTTGTGGCTAAGCACTGATGTGGATCTTGAGAATTGCTACAGCATTTGTCCAAGTCCAAAACCACTATGTGCCTCTGCCCGAGGCAAGGCTAAGGGCAGCAGGCAGCAACTGACAGCCCTTTCCAGGGCCCGTTCCAGGAGCAACAGATCAACCCTACAGCCCGTGGGACTCTTCTATGTTGCACAACAACCTGTAAATGAGGAGTAACTGCAGGCAAACTGTATAAGTTAGATGCTGTGGGTACTGCTCCAGGGGACCCAGCGAGGAGTTCAGATATGGCAGGCTGAAGGAGCAGGAGGGGAGGCAGCTGAGGTCAACAGGGAATTGGTCTTGCCTCACCAGCATTAGTTCTCCCACCCTGCTCTCCAAAAAGTTCTTTTTGTCAAAGTGCATTCATTAACCCATTTCTTATCAGCAGGTAAATCTGATTCACTGAGTGACTAAACAGCATAGCTTTGCCTCCCAGATTTTTGGATGTCCACACCCAGAGAAGTCAATTGTTTCACAATTTTCAAAGGACCCCTAGGACCTGAAACCAACCCTTGTCACTGCCAATCAGTGCTAGCCTACATTAGCTTTTCAGGTAATACATGTAAATGAAAATGTTCAGCTTGATTAAAGCGTTAAAACTATTATTAAGTGGTGTTATCTAGATTTTCCATGCTCTTACAATATTTTCAAAATTCTAATCAGCTATGCGCTAATATTAAACAGTTTGATTAGAAATGTCTGCACCAGCCCAAGGAAACTTCCTGACAGGATCAACAAACAGTAATTAAACATCATTAAACATTACCGGCAGCTAGCATTATTGAATAAAGTAAATCAAAAAAGAGGAGGTAGGGAGATATGTCTACATGATGGGCAAGTCATGACCTTGACGAATTCGAGTTGTGCAGCATCGCCTGAAGATCTTGCTGCTGAAAACTGTCTACATTCTTTAAGGACAAAATACATGGAGTGAAAGCTCTGATCTGACATGAGGATCAGCAACACTTAATCAGTAGCACAGTCGTAGGACAGCATAAGTCATAGCACTGCTTCCCAAGCAGTTCCAGCGTTTCCATGAGTAGATTTAGCAGGTGAGCTGTACTCCATGCCTGGGCACACGAGGTCAGAGGAAAGAGCCGTCATCATCGGGTTCTCACAGCTGCTGCACAGCACATGAAATCCAAGGACACTGTTCATGAGGTCGCTACAATTTAAACAGTATTTCATTGTGCATTTAACTGGCTTTCCCCATTTTTACATTCTTTTATCAGTCTCACATCTGTGTTCAGACTAGTTTCATCATGCTGTTCCTCACCTTTCCTTTTATTGTTATCGTTACATATATAAAACCATGGTTCTGTACACTTTGATTTTCTCTTACATGCGAGTCCCTTGGGAGCAACCACAGAGGGACTCTAATGGCAGTGCTGCTGATCGCGCTGGGTGCTGCCCCGGAGCATGGCAGCAGCTGTTTCTGGAAGCTTTTCACACCACCACAACCACCACACGGGATATTTCACACCTACAGGCAATTCCTACAGGTCAGTGACCTGCAACGCTCAGCACCGAGTGTGAAACCACACAGACTTCAGCAGACTTGCCACTGAGCAGGCTAGTCTACATGAAAGCCAGGTATGAAAGACTAAGGTACATGATACAGCTTGCATGTGTATATAAATACATGCATTCAGATAATTACGCACAGTATTTTTCTGAAGTTGAAGGTAATTACATGTTTTTTCCACATTTGTCATTTTTAAAACAAGTCTCTGAATTCCACAAAGCTCTACAATAAAAAAAAAATACATATACTTACAACTCATATTTCATATTTTATTTATAGAAAAATAAAAATCAACAGCAATGTCTGCAGAAATATTTCCTTCGGAATTTTCTAATGGCGATAAAATTATTAACAGTATAAATACTTCCTACTGAAAGGGCAAATTCATTCATCAATAATAAAGTATTTATTCATTCAGAGTGAAGAAACAGAATGAATAAAATGTACTACCATGGCCATTTAGCATTTTATCACGAGTCAACTAATACTTCATGTAATAAGCACTCTACAGTTAAGTGACATTTTTATTAGAAGGAGAGGACAGTATTTTGGATTTTTCAAGTCTTTTTATAAGTTTTCTAGCACAGCAAAAAGTTTATATAAAATATCCTTACTCACTGTACAAGGTCACAGTATGAAGGCACTAAACTGCAAAGTTATCCAGAAGCATTCTTACCCTCCATAAAATGCATCATCTCCAATTTTAAATTTATTTCCTACCCCTGGACTTTAAGTTATGCACTACTAGTTCCAGACTCTGTTCTTCCACCTCTCTGCTGTGAGACCCATTATAATCTCCATATTGCAGAGCAGTTTCTCAGTCATTGCGACTACAAGGAAGACAACAAAAATTACACACTAGCCTCACATTTCTCAAGCAGAATCAGTCCCACCCAACACACTCTCAAGCCTGCCCCAGACAAAGCCAAAGAGCTCCAATTGCGAGCTCAAATTCTGAAATCTCCACCCAGCCAAGAACAATTTATAGAATCATCTCCACCACTATTGCAAATAGTGGTAGCAAACAGCAGTAGCCTCTGAGCATACAATATACTGTTGCTTTAAGCAGCAGTGCGTAACACAGCATCGAGGAAAAACAAGGCAGAGCCTACACCTAACCAACAGTCCTTATCTTGTTGATATCCTCTCTTTTTTAGTGCATCTGTTCAGGTACAACAAGGTTGTGTGACCATTTCCAACAACTAGCATTCTGTGGATAGAACCACTAATAAATGACCCAGCTTGTCAATGGGGAGTAAGCTGTGCCTCTTCTCTGCTTCAGAGTGGTATTTATTATCCATTGATCCAGCCCAGTAAGAAAATCAAGGGAAGTCTTGCTGTAAGGCAAGGCTCCTACTCGGGGAGCCAGTGCAAACCACTTGGCTGTGGTTCGAGTTCACTTCCGACACTGGGATAGTTTTTCCTGGCTAACAGACAAACCTAGACACAGTAGCAAACCTCCTCTCCTTGCGCTAGAGCACACAACAGTACCTAACTTAAAAGTAACAGACCTCCCAACAGGTGACAAAGACCATATGAAAACCTCTACCGTGAGGCTTTGACATCCCAGAGGCCTCAAGGATGCAGGTGTTCAGTCCCACATGCAAGAAGGCAGGCAGACCTCAGTTTCACATTTCCCAGCTCCTGCACGTTGGATAGCTTTCATCTCAGCTCTAGCTTATTGCATTTCAACATTTCCCAGGTTTATGAACTGGGAGATAGCAACTCTTGCATTCACAAGGGACGTGATGACCTGAAGGCACTGCGAAGTGCCCTTGGCTATGATTCCATCTTCACTGTTTTGCATGGGAATTTACAGAGAGAGCATGAAAACAGTTTAAACCATAATACTACGGTCCTTTTCATGTATTTTAAATTATGATTCTAATTAGCAAGATCTTACGGATTGTCATCATGAAGATACAGGTGTTTCAATGTTAAAAAGCATTTCTTAGATTTATTTTCCTGGATAAGCTGGACATTCACTATTTCAAAGTCAGCATGAAAAAAAAAACCCACCACCTTTCAGCTCCAACCATTTGGGCACACACTCTGAAGTTGGGTTTCCTTCAGAGAAACCATCTCTGAATCAGTTCACAGGACACAGACTCTACCGGTTGCTCTCCAACTTTCCTCTACTAACAGTGCGACTCAAACGTTATCAGGAACTAACCAAGACCCCTCCACCTGGCATTGCTGCGAGGCCTTTTCGCTTCTTGCGCTTTGACTTGGCTTATGAGACCAAGGAGAAAACAATGATGGAAAACATTTATTAATGTTTTGAGGTTCACTTTCAAATGTAGTGTTCTCAATGCAAAACCCTGACAGCAGTTAATACACAGTAAAACAAAGTCTTTGCCAAGCAATTAAGCTCACAGAAGATAAGCAGATAACAAGAATTAAACTCATTAATTAACTACATAAAAGCTGCAGATAACAAAAGTGAAGAGCGCCCGACTCTTCCCCAATCTGTGCAGCACGGTCCCTGCTACCATCTCCTTCCCCGCTCTTCACACAGGAGCACAACCACCTTCCTCTTCTTACTGACCTTACTGAAGCAGCTCATGGCTTCAGTCACCTGGCCCTTGATTTTTAACATCTTCTTGAACAGCATTATCAAACAGCAGCAAAAAATCTATTAAAAATAAGAGTATTTCTGAAAGCAATCTTCTCTAGAGAACAGAGAGTTAATTTCCAGGAGGTAAAGGGAGATACAATAAAAGCGTCACTATGTGAAAACCAGAAGTGATTGCAGATGTGCAAGAAGGAAGCAAAGTTTTCAAAATATTTGCAGCAGGACTTTACAGGGAAATACTGAAACCGTCTTCTGTATCCTCAAAATCAAGTAAGACTTATTTCCTAGAGTAAGATTTCAGATGAAAGCATGAAATAAGAAGGAAAAAGCTTCTGTCCAGAGTGTTAGCCTATTCACTTCAGTTCTCACTGACTTCACCGGTTTATTGGCTTTGCCAGCTGTTGTTCAGGACACTCAGCTACTGACAAGACCTCCAGAGCCAAAGCGAATACAGCCAGTTGTCTCTTTTCAGTACACCTGTAGGCAATGAACTGAGTTCCTGATACATATTCGTTTGAAAGTTGCATTTCACAGAGACTACTTCTTATGGAGCATACCATGCTTGAGAGTTTTTACAATGCTTTCAGTCACTTCCCTGAAATTTAAGTTGTTTATTTATCTCATGTATGAGATCACTTGCACCTTACAATGACAAATCAAAACAACTAAGCAAGCACATTTTTGCTGGGTTAAGATACAGACAGGCAAGGAAGAAAAACCACGTACTTCTTTTGTATTGCAGTAGCCGAAAGATCTTCAAAAAAAAAAAAAAACACCAACAAAAAACTTATCTCCTCGGCAATACCTTCCTTCTCTGACAAACAGGAAAGCCTAAATCTTTTCTCCTCCTGCAAATTGTGAGCATGTGGAAAGGGACAAAAATATGTAGTGTGCTTCTCTACAAAGACAGCCAAATGTAACCCTACAGATGGGTCATTCTATTGTTAAGGAAAAAAAAGTAATAAAATACTTCCAGGCAAAAACATGTTTATTTAACAAAAGTCTACAACTTCAGAATATCAAACAATATGCCTTTAACTCGGGTATTAACTGTCTAACTTATGGTTGTGAAAGATGGAAATTCATCAATGTACAGAAAGGCATCAAAACATATTTGAAAGTGAACCTCAAAAATATGTTTAATACAGTAACTTCCCAAAAAAGTGGTCATCAGAAGTCATTTTGACTCCCCAAGTTCTTCTGCCCTAGTTTTTTCCACTCATCCCACATTCTGAAGTTCACCCTAAAATCCATCCCCTCCAAAATACCCCAGTTTCTCCCGCTTCCAAACCCTACTTCTCACATCACTTCTCTTCTATTGCAGGCTCGCCGTACCAACCGCAATATTTCAGCGCCTCAAGTTCATCCTGCTCCCACCTTGCCTCCCCTCCTCTCCCAGGCCATGAGCCCCTCCACCACCTTCCCATTAGCTACCGAGGCCAGTGGGGTCTTTCTCTGTCCAGAACTTACCCCAGGGCTCTGCTGGAGCAGGTGGCAGAAAGAGAGCCAGATACGGCCTCTAATAAATAAATACAATTCTAAGGGCAGAAAAAGTTTGTATCCTAAAAAAAAAAAGATAGTTTTGAGCTACATTTGGCATGATAAAGATGCAGCATACTGAAATGACACGATTTTTTATCTGGTTTACAAGTGCTATCCCAGTATGTAGAGCAATGATTATTGGCCTGTCAGGGAGGCCAATATAATGTGACAATTAACTGTTTGGAAAGATGATTAATTCTGGGGGAAAAAAAAAAAAAAATCACTTATCTAAACTGAATTTCTTGTATAAACACCACTAAAATCAGTAGCACATGCAAGCTTAAGATCTTTTTTGCTTTGTTTTCTAACGACATAGGTTTTATTCTCAACTCTTGTAAGATATCTCTCCCAGTTGCGACTCAAGTGCATACAGCTGCAGTAATATCTGAAACAACACAAGAGTCTATTCTCTGCATTTGTTCAAAGCTTTCAATTAGTACTGAACATTGTGTTTAACTGAAAAACGTTGTTATTTGAGATAAAAAAGCACCAACTTCTCTTTTTTTTGGGGGGGGGGGGGAGAAAACCCACAAAAAAACCCCAAACCTTTGACCTGTTATGCAAATTGGCTCAGAAACGTGGGGTTTTTTTCCCCATAAACTTTAAAAGTAAATGCGAAGATTTATGCCACACCGAACTTCATCAGTTCAGAGGTGATTTTGGAAAGCTACATATAGGCACATATTTGTTATATATTCAGAGATCATTATGGACATATCAAATGAAATATTTTTTAAAAAAATGTTTAAAAGTCTATGATTTACCTCAAGATATACACTTGCAGCTGACTTTACTGTAGTTTGCTTTGCTATAAAATCCTCAACACCAAGATTTACACAGATACTCTTCAAAGATCAATACTGACCTGTAACCACATGAAAATACGCGCTCTCCGTAAATGGGCTTGGCACAGCCCTGAAGCCAACCGGCTTTTTTGTGTGCAGCTGCCTGTTGAGTAGTCAGACACAGATCTTCAGGGATTCCCTTCTTTCAACAAGGAGTATTAAGACCAGTTTTGGTTTAGGTCACTCAAGCATACGCTTAAGGTTTGTCTATACTGTTACTGAGCCCAATCAACAGCAGCTTCTTCAGAAAAGCTATTTACAAATACAGAACACATCACACAGATCCACACACCACCTGTATGTGCTGACAAACATGGTATTTACATTTAATATCAAATTTGTCTGCGCAGTTGATGGTTTGTGAAGGCCAGAGGTCTTTTTGTTTCACGACGGACATAAAATCACACTGCGACTTACCTACTCACAGATGGCAGTGTACTCTAAGATGCTGGTGCTGTGATCCGCCACACAGCACGGATACTAGCCTTTCCTCGGCAGGACAAATGGGAGAGGAAGGGAGGATGGGGAACCAGGGCAAAGAGGAGACCACCGTTCGCTCCTGGAAGATCTTCTGGGAGCTGGCAGAATAGCCACAGCAATATGGCTATATTCACTTTGTCATACCGAGTCCTATTTGCCACAGCACTCCCCAGCACTAACAAAAGCAGCAGACAACCTCAGAACCTAGATATGGAGCTAATATTGCAGCTGTGTGTCATCAAATACAGTGCCATTGACTTTTACTGTTAGTGACTCTTCTAGATGCTGAGTCAGCTGGAAAAAAATAAAAATAATAATAAAAAAAAAAATCTGTGTTGACTATTCAATCTTAATGTGGATAATGACTGCCCTTTCAGAACCAGTCCCTTGGTTACCTGCAAAAAGAAGAGAATTAACTACCACACTACTGTCTCAATTTTGAGTAATAAGACATGAAATTTTCATTTATCAGAATTCTACAAGTCAGTTTAAAAAGCTCACAACTTCTTGAAGTGCTGCTGGAGGAAGGAATGAGTATGTGCACGCAAGTGTGTCTGCTTTTCCCCCCTCCCACCGCTCCTTAACAGTATCGCTCTGAACCGCATGACACAGAAGGGAGGAAAAAGCAGTCATCATTCACTTTCTTCACCTTGATGAATGACCCTTCTTACTGCAGACATACTTTACAGTGCCTTGGTTGGAGACTGCCAGCTGTATTGTAGTATTCATAGAAATAATCTGCATTTGAAAAAATTCCCTCTGATTATAGTGATTATAGTTTCAGACCATGAGAAAAGAGACTCTAGTTTGTTACTCACAGCAGCTTTTACAGCTTAATCACTTCCAAATCCTCACATGTAAAGCAGTAGTTTAAGAAACTATGGTAGTTGCTTTCTGAACACAGGAAGACAGACACAGCTCACAAGTTATAAAAAGACATTTTAAATCTCATCCCAAAAGCACAGCTTTATGGTCATATAATAGCTGAGTTGGAAAACTGTTGCAAGGGAAAGTTAAACGATATCCAGAATGCACGCTTCAAAAACCATGTTAAAAAGAAAAAAACAAAACACACCAGACTGGAAAAATCTGCTTAATAGATAGAACTTCAGATGTTCCTTTTATACTAGTCCTTTGCGCCTTACCTCCTAGCCCATTAATATCTTCACTGTATCGAATAAAATGTGACAAAACTTTCCACTGAAGAGTATTTTAAGAAATCCAGGATTTAAAAGGGCTTTTGAAAACCACCATACTGAACATTAAATGTTTGTCACTTTCTTTCAGTCTGACTCATTTATTTAGATTGTTAATTCACGAGGCAAGGATTATACTTTACACTGGTGTTTGTGCATCTGCTGCAGTAATGTTCCATGTCTTCACTGTAGCCTCTCAATGCCAGTTCACTGCTACTTGCAAGAATAACTGACCACTACAGTCCTACATTGCAGAGATACAGAACCATTCTATTTTCTTTTTTTAAATTGTATATTTATATTTTCATATACAGACACTATATATACACACATAGAGAGAGAATATACTTGGACAGGAGTGAGGTTTTTAGGTTTTGGATGGGGTTTGTTTTAGTTTTGCTTTTTTGGACAGAAGCACTTTTCTACACTCATCTGACGTAGGAAGAAGTACAGCAGCTTTCTAAGAGCTAGCCAACTACTTATATCCAAGACTTTGAAGAAGTCCCCCTGTTAGCATTTAAACAAGACCCCATCTCCCAAATTTCACCAAATTCAGAAGCAGACATAAGCATGCCATAGACCAATAAACACCAAATGGAGACTAAAAAAAAAAAAACCCCAACAAAACCTTTCAAGGTATTTCTACAGCCAACATATCCTTCCAACTTTTAATGGAAGTGGATATGGAGCTTTTAATGACTCCCCACAAAGGCATCCTCAGAATCAATGCATCTCACATGTGTGCATCCTAAAACCCGATATGCTCATCCAGTGTGCAGATATGCTTGTTGCTATTGGGTGGAAACACCAAACCATGAAGCACCAGAATAAACTCACGTAGACATATCAACAAAGATGATCAAGAACAGGAAAAGAACATTTTGCAGGAAACAACCCCCACACCTCTTAATTTCTCAGTCCTGGTTTAAAAAAAAAGAAAAAAACCAAAACCAAAAACTTTTATCAAAGATACATGTAATAAATCTTTCTACGTCAGATTTAACGAGAGCACATTTCGCCCAAAAGCCTGCCCATCTTTTACAACTGTCTTTGATAAAAGACACTGCCTTCCTTCCCTTGCATACCTTAGGTCTCCATACAAAATACTAAACCCAAAAGCAACAGAAATGCAGATTAAAATTTCTTACTTTGAGCAATGAGACAATTCGTATTGTTCTCTTGCCAAAAGAACGTCACCAGTCTCTCAATCTTTGTACAGTCTGTTTCTCTGAACAAACTCCATCTCTCTGAAGACTGCTGAAAAACGAAGCATCACTCCACTGCTTGGACGGCGGGCGCTCTGTACCATTTCAAACACACATCTGCATCTTCACTCGCTAAAACCCATCACCAAGGTTCCAAGAATAGCTACTCAGATTCCTCCAGAAACTGCCAAAATCAGAGCTCGCCAACTTCTAAAAAGGCACAGAGAACAGTCAAAGCTGAGATCTAGGAAGCGCTCTCAGCTGACACAGCTGTTCACATCATTTCTTCCTCTACAGCAGTCAGCTGAACCAGTGGTACACTGACCATCCATCCTCTTAGGGGATAGAGATTGTCTTCTCACACTTGGGTTTACTTTATTCCAATCCCAAAGATACAGAGATTAATGGGACTGGATATGACATGAAACCATATGTTAAACGATTTCAAAGCTAGTCTCTAAGTAGGCAGGGCTTACTGGAGCATTTCAAGTTGCAACTTTTCCCATGCTAATTCCTGCCAGATTTTGAGTAACAATGTTCAAAATTTAGCAATCAAAATATCTGGAACATGGAGTAAGGCTTGATCTTGTTGTTGTATGCACATTTCGTTTGTTTAATGAAAAATACAACATTGAGAGAGTCATTAAGACTATGGAGTTGGAGCAGGCCATCTCAAATAGGAGTACCACAGCATGGTTTTGCACCAGTTTTGTACCTGAATTTCTCTTTCCATATTTAAGCTGGCATTTTACATATTATGAACATGGAAACCAATTCCTTGTACATTCAAGCTCCCATTTAAATTAGTGAAAAATGTAATTCCAGGAGAATAGAATATCAGACCTATGTGAAACGTAATGCAAGAAGGTGAATGAAACAAGTTGCATTCTTTCCTCTTAAATTTTATTCATTCTTGAATGATACAAGATTCAGTAAGCTTTCTTCTGCCTTTACAGTGAAGAACTCCGTACAAAGAGGCCTTTTATCCCAACAATCTAACCTCAAAAGCACTAAAAAGCAATAAAAAGAAGTTGGTTCATACAAAACTTCCAAAGAGCTTAAGATGTATCACTACCACTGTCTTCTTTGAAGGGTCTGATGAATCTCATCCTAACTCAGACGTCACTAAGTTAAATATCTCAGCCTGAACTAATCACCTTTGCCAAAAATAGGTGCCTAACTCATCTTTAGTAGTTACAGAATGAGAAAACATTACAACATTTAGCATTAGGCAAGATGAATCTCATCTTAAATGTCCCACGTGCTCTAGACTCTGTGACGCTATTTTTAGACTGGCATTTCTTTTTTCAGGGCTTTGTACATCGCTGAACACACAATCGGCACTCAAAAAAGTAAACATCAGGCAGATGGTTTGGCACAGGCTGGTTAACATCACTTGTTATCATCCTCCTACTTTAACAACATGGATTCATCATGGTTTGGCGGCCAGCCACTTATTGATAAAATGTACAATAGATGAACTTGGGGAAAAATCAGAAAGGGGACGGGATCAATGATGGCACTTGTAATTTATAATTAGACTCCACCATTTTGTGAAAGTCTAGCACACGTTTCTCTCTATACACTCCATTAGCCTTTAAGGTCTCATTTCATCTCCAAGTGGCTGAGTCAAAGCAAAAACTTACTAAGTGGTATGGAATTTAGGCTGCTTCTCCCAGAACAGATCTTTAATAACTCGAGATAGCAGAGCCAGACAACAGGTACTTTGAGATGACAGAGAAGCACGACGCTGGTACTTGTACACTAAGCAGCGATTCTGGTTAAGAAAGCAGGAGGGGATATTTTTTGGTTTTGAAGTATATAAATGAAAACGGACAGGAAACTTGAGATGGAAAGGCATCTTGTACATATAGTAGCTAAAATATCTCAAATTGCGCTCTGCCTGTGCCTCTGCCCCCATTGGTTAAGAGACTAGAATAGCAAGCTGAAGCATAGATATTTAACATTTAAATGTCAAAAAATAGAAGTGTCTAGAAAACAAGGGATTGAGCTAACCTTTTTCTTGTGATAAAAGATTTAAATTACAACATACAGGAATTTCTAACTAAATGGTTTACATTTCATCAACATTTATCTCATTGAAAATACTCTCTAACATTGTCAATTTGATTTTTTTTTCCTGTTTCTTTTACTGCAAAAGTAATTTTAAATCTCTACTGCAAGAAAATATGAAAGCTGCCATCCCAACAACCTCATTGGGAAGGACCACAACCCCACTGCAAAGCCAGTTAGTAGGAAATAGTGGCCCAAGGGCTCTAGGTGGAACTGAGGCCATCTGAACTGAACCCAACCAGTTTTTCTCAAATTTTTAAATTAAAAAGAAAATGATAACTATGGCCAAGCAGATCTGAGAATTGCAATCAGAGTAGTTAAACTAGCCATGCTAACAAGTAACATGCTGGCTTTCAAATTAATAACTTTAATGGCTAGTATAAGCTGTTTCCTATACGATACGTGCTTCAAAGCATACACAGAGGTAGCTCCTTGAACTACAAAACTTAAAAATCACAGCAAGCACAACACAAAAGAGAAAGAGACAAATGCAAAGCAATACACATAGAAAGAAGTCACTAACGTAAACACACAGTTCTTCATTTTGTCCTGGAACTCCCCAAAGTACTTGTTGACGACATCAGGAGAACGGCAGTAATGGACCGCAGGACTCTGACTAACATAAGACAGGAGTTTAAACAATCAGATTAAAACTTTGTTCTTAAATTGCTCTGCTAAGTTAAGACATTAACAGCACTTTCGGAACAGTTCATTCTCTGAATTGTGTTCTGAAATGTCAATGTGTTCTTTAATCTTTATAATATTGTCCATGGTTTGTGTTAATTAAAAGATAAAACCTCTGGATTAAGTGATGAATACTGATTATTCAGTTTTCCATTACCTCATAGCAGGGAGGAGGGAAAAAATACAAAACCCCCACACTCTTAGTACAAGGGTACAGTACTTAAGTGACTCAGAAAAGAAGGCTGAAAACAGTGGTCTACATTAATGAGAAATTCTAGCAATAGTACGAGTTCTTTACAAAAAATCATACGAACCATTTTTGTTTCTTACAGGTTCTTTTTATATTGAAAAAATAAACATTCTTCCTAGTCCCTCATGCTCTTCCTACTCTTTTTCTTAAATAAAGAAGAAAAATAGAGAAATCATTAAAAATTACACACTTATTTAAAAAATAAATTTTAAAGTATTTTGAATATTTGAAAACAATAAAGAATCCCTGTATTTTTAGAAAATATCATACTTATTCTCATAAGGAAAGGTTCCTGCTCACCACTCAAAAAAAAAAATTTAAAGATATGCTAGCACGTGCATTATGACTTCAACACCATTCTTTTGGTCACTAGAAAGTAAATTTCTGTTAAGAAGCTTCTCAAAACAGTTTTCCATTTAACCACATGTCTAGAACATGCTAAAAAACAGTTCTGCTGAGCACTTAGAGATTTCATAGAGACATTAAGAAAGCAAGATGCAAGGGACACAAAGCCTAAGTCAGAAAGTGCTGCTACATATCTGGCACTAGCACAACGTGTCCAATTTGGATCGGGGCTCTGAGCACCGCAGGGGAAGTGACGGATTCAGCTTTCTGCTCCAGACTGCTGGATGTTGTACCACTCAAAAATGCAATTAATCCATTCAAGAAGGGCACAACCGCCTGAAAGCTCCTGGAACATTTATCTTTCATGCCACAGTAGCAGCTACCATTCAGAGAAGGCTGGGGGGTAGGCAAAGGTATGTGCTGAAAAGGCTTGCTGACAGCATGAAGACCATATGGCTCCATACTTGCCATGTGCCAAAGACTAGCCCAGCTCAACCAAACTGTAACAGAGAAGTGTAGGGATCCAGATGTTTTAATTCATGCAAGACAGCAAATCCCTTCCGTTTAAAATAGCATGCCTTCTTCCTGCGAGCTGCTGGAAGGACTTCAGATATTAACCCACTTGATCAGCATGCTTAAAGAAACAAATGCAAGATTGAAAGACTGTACTCAGAAACACAAGGGCAAGCTCTGAGCCACTGGATGCTCCAAATGGTCAGGAAAAGACAGATAAAGGGAAAAAAACCCTCATGTTCTATATCAATGTGTTTTGGACCTTCTCCTACATTAGATGACCACTTCTAGACACACAGATTCATAATTCATCCAATTTTAAAGGAGCTAAACTATTTGATAGGTGTGTGGAATACAGTGATGTTCAATAAGGTTTTCATACTTAAAAAACAAGTAGAAAACAGCAGCATGTCAACAGTTATGAATTAAATTTTTCCATAATTTACCCTTCCCCCTTCCATTTCCCAGTCTTGCTACTTGAAAAGACAAACAAATTCCTCAAAGAAAATATGTAAATCATATCCTGTAAATAACATACATAAACTTACTATGTAAATAAACATAGCAGCCATGACTTATTTTGTCAACAGTATTTCATAAAGAAAATGCCTTCCAAAATTATTTGAATGAAGAAACAGTGTTGAGTCATTCTGCGCTCCTTTCCTCCAGCAGCAGTGATTCAATCAAGCTGGATATACATACAAAGTTGTAAAATTACATTAGATTTGCAATTCCAAACAAGACATACATTTACTAAAATGTCTGTGTATTAGTAACAAATGTACTTAGCTTAGTTTATTTGATTTTACTTAGCATTGTCTTTGATGGTGGTTTGAAGAGACCACATCTGCTCTTGCCAATTTGAAAATTAGTTTTTTCATTACAGTATGGTTTTAAATGCTGCAGAATTTTGCATTTTGGAGAGAAGATGTTTCCAAACAACAAACTTTTTTACATTATCACTTCAATTTTCAAAGCATTTGGAAAGCACAATGCTGTACACACTTCTGACTACTCCTATTCACAAGTTCTAAGGAGGAGTGTTCTCCCGTTCAACACACTGCTGCATTTCACAACTCCTTAAAAATTAGGTTATTAATTTTTTAGGTGAAGCCATGAATAATGACTTCATTTTGAGCACTTCTGCACTGGCCAACACTAATGGCTTTTTTCACTCAGCCTCCAATTATAGAGAATAGTTATTAGCTACTCCTTACAAATATAATTAGCTGATTAAGAAAAAGGGCAGAAGAGATCAAAGCTCTTTGAGCATATATCCTTGGATAGCAACAATCAATTCAGTGACTTAGGAGGATAAAACTGCATTCACACAACATGTGTAAGCTGTCATCTCCTCTAACTGTGAAGTTGTCTCAACCACAATAAAGAACAACCTTCATGAAAGGCTGAAGAAGGCTCTTTTCACTTTCTGAAAATGCCAAGAGCTTCTGGGGTGCCAGCAGCATGTGCTGTAGGGGGCACAGCTTCCTCGCACATCCTTCAGTGCTAAACAACAAACAGCGTGGTCTCAGACTTCATCAGAGCTTTCCATAGCTGGGCTTACCATCAATTATTCCCACTAGTCTTCTTCACATGAGCCTCAAAGGGTTAGCTCCCCCGATCCATCCTGAAGTGCCCTCTGAAGCTTCTGACTTTTTCTATTCATGGCATAGTTGACAAGGTTAAGGAAAGTTATCAGAAAATGCCTTTCCTCCTCTCAAACCTTCTGGAGTTCACCAGGTTAGGGTACTTCAGCTCCATAATGACCATCAAGTCCACCATATCTATAAGATAGACTTGGTCCAAGAGCAAGGCAATGATAAACAATCACACCTACAGCCCAACTGTCATGGGCATTCGGCTTGTCAATGGAAGAGAAAACACTTTTCTTCGGGCTGACCCAACATCATGCCCAAAGCAAAGACCAAAGAACAAGGGCCTTCATCACCAAACCTTGCCACCTTCAGCAACAAATACAAAGATACATTTCTATGACCTTGTCTTCCCTAACATAAACAGACACCAACATGTAAATATGTGTGTATGTAATTATTTGAAAAAATCCTAAACAAACACTCCCCTGCACATGCCCTTCTCTTCCTGGGAAGGGGATGAAAGCAGCAGCATTTGACAGATGTTAGTCAAGTTGTTTAAGCACTTTCAAGAAGGCATTATGAACACCTCTAAAACCTCATATAAACAAAAATTTCCTCCAAACCTACTACCTCAGCTGCATATAAAACTGCATTGCTCCTGCTGCAGGGTGAGAAGGAAGTGTGCTAAAGTTCCATTGGTTTGCAAGGTTTACCTTAAAGCTTTTAAAAAAAAAAAAAAAGATCATGGGAAGGAAGAGAAAGATGACATGCAGCAAAGACAAGCTCAAACAGGGCATCTAGGAAGATGCTGAGTTTCAACTTGCCAAGTTTCTGACACGTTATCCCTCAGGGGTGAGATTAGATATTTTATGAAGGAGATGGGTGTGATCAGGCCTTCACATGGTGCCTAGGGATCTGTGGTGCATGGTAGCAACACCGTTTATGGGATTTTGCAGGTTCTTATGTTAGTCAGCTCTGGTTAACCAGAATCCTTCCTACCTAACAGCACCGCTGACTTGCCAATTTGGCTACCACCCCAGTCTGCAGACACAGTACTGTTATAGTTCTGCTCCAGTACTGTTCCACCTTATTTCCCTATGAGAGTTCATGGCAGTGCGTAGAGATGATCTTATTCCACAATTCAGTTACCCTTATTCCTACATCCCCTCCATTTCTCCCACACTCCCTATTTACGGGCGAGCACTGGAAAACACTCCTGTGGAAACATAAGGTTGGTGCTTTGTACTCTTTAATTGTAAAGCTCAGTTTCCCCTCTTTTTCTTCTTCCTTGCATACTCTCCTTCACTCTTCCCCTTCTGCTCCTACAGTGATCCAGCTGCTGTAGAGATCCACCACAGTCAGAGCAAAATAGAAAAATCTCATTGGAGAGAGGGGGTTATACATACTCATGTGCATGCAAGATCCCAAAGCTTCTTCTATCATACCTAACCTAAGTCACCTAGACAAAGATCCAATATGGTAGGAGTAGCATAGAATCATACAATTGTTTTGGTTGGAAAAGACCTTTAAGATCAAGTCCAACCATTAATGCAGCAGTGCCAAATCCACCACTAAACCATGTCCCT
>NW_009197366.1:62241-75204 GCF_000690835.1 Fulmarus glacialis | reverse complement strand
TGGCTGCCTGCCACGTTAAACCACGACATTCAGCTCTTCCAAAATGTCAGTATTTGACACTTTTCATTGCTTAGAACACACACTGATACTACTTCCAGAAGATTCTCCTCTTGCAGCACAGGCATGTTCTGTGGGCTGTTCAGAGTCTTCCAGAGAGACCTTTTAATTTAAGGCTTGTGTCAGCAAGTTAAACAGTTCTTCAGTTCAACAACCAACATCTTGTACAGCAGTACCCTTGAAGACACTAAGCCTGACAGCTGACAAAATCTGGAGAGCTACCAGTTCCACAGGGAATCCCATTTTGGGGGAGATGGGAAAGGAGAACCTCTCTCAGGAAGCAGCTTGCTCACTCCTACAGCAATCCAACGTGCTTTGTGGTTTTGGATCTTCAGGTCATCTTCTTCATTGCTTCTGGGGTTCTTCTGGCAGCTGTTTTGTTTGGGTTTTTTTATTAAGGATTATGGATGGAAATACAACATACCTACTTTTTATGGTGCTTATCCTACAGGGTTTGGAATATGGGCACAGTGTTACTTGAATGGACTGGGTCTGTCCCTTTGCATGCTCACAGTAAGGACCTTACGTTCAGAGGCGTCACCACTTTCCCTGGCTTGTATGGTTATGTATGCACCCAAATGTCTGCAGGGTAAGCCCCCAAAATCACGAACTCCTTTTTCCAAGAAAAAAATATGGATGCGGAAACCACCTCTTCATATGTTTTATGTATTATTTTAACAACAGCCATCTGAGGTAATGTTCAGTTCCAGCAACCCAGAAAAGGAAATGGCGTAAGATGTTGTGCAGATTTCTCATTTTCAGCTTGAACTGCACAGGCCACTTCTGCTTTCTCTGTAGGCAAATCAAAGGCCCAGTGATCTAACTGTTCCTTCTCTTGCCTTATTTCCTTCACATTCAGAGAGCAAAACCTGTGCCATCTAAATACCAAATACTGATGACTGCTTTTTGGGAAAAGTTTCTTAAAATTAGTCCCCATGAAAATCAGTTGAATTATATTTTAAAAGTAACAGAGTCATATAAAACAAGTTGCTCATAGGTATAAAGCAGGTGAGTTTCATGGCTTAAGTTGCTAGAAACATAAAGTTACTGGCATCTGGAAATTTCGTTGTTATTACGCTTTTTATATGTTAAACTAGATCACAAATGAGCTATTTATTTATGTTCCTTTGCTGTTTGTTCTGCAAAAAAACTTGCTGAGATACATACCAGATGTCTATCTCAGTCCCGTATGACTTTATTTCTCATATCTGCATTTGTTGTGGCTTTTTGCTTGCCTGACTGCTACTTCCTGTTGATTTCTTGTGTAGTTTTAGACTTTTTTGTCATATTCTTTGTTCTCGCAGCTGCTCCTCAGTCATCTCAAAGGATGTGACTTCTAGGCGGTGCATCTCTTAATGTTCATGTCTTATGCCTCTGATAGCAGAAAGATAGCAGAGGCTTTGCCCACCTTCTGCGGATGTGCCGGCACATCCAAAGCTGTTCTGATTGTAAAGCTTTAGGTCACCATAAGTGAGCTGTCATTATCACGTACATTTCTTCTTTCTCTGCAGCAGAGGATCTCACCAGTATATCTTCTTTTGTCCTCCCAGAACGCACAAGTGTTTCAAATCAGCAAAGCACAAATGAGAACAGTATGGTAGAAATCAACAGGAGAGCTAGAAGAGGAGTACCAGTAAAACAAATAAACATAAATGAGTCACCAGGCGAATGGCAGCTCCAGGGAAGATTCCAGTTACCTGAGGTCATACCCACTTTTTCCTCACAAAGTCTCCCTCCCTGCTGCAGAAGATTGGATTCAGAGCTCTGCTCTGTCTTCTCTCCACTAGCTTGGTATAGTTGTCCATGGCCTCTTGACCTCTCTCATCATATTCCTGATGCCCATCCAACAGACCTTAATTAATACTGGCTTTCCTGCCTACTTTTTAAACTGCAATACCACTGCTGTCTTTGCCTTTTAGGAACCAGCACTTTTCTGTACTATCCAGATCTGTTTTCATTTCCTAATATATCCATCAGCTGTGCCAGTTTAATATGCCCTGACACACTAGTGCTTGTAAGTGGATCAGCTGGCTTTTGTGGGGACCTCCCAGATTCCTCAGTGTTTTCCTCTGCTTCTGGAGGTCAGGCAAACTCAGCATCCAACTTCCCTATCAGACCTATCAGTTAGCTTTTAATGGCAATCCTTCACCACTGGTAGCTTGCCTGATTTAACCTTCTCAGATTTAATAGTCACACTGAAAAAAATAAAACGCTTTTGGTTTTCAAGCTAATGCATTATATAGCAATGTACATAGTAAAATACATTGCTACATCAGACTATAGTCTTTGACTTTTAGCCTCCCATATGCTCCTCACATTTTAAATTAAGTCCTAAAGCTGTAAGTTGCTGTGAGAAAGCTTGGTGTCTATATGAAAATTCAAAGAACCCATACTGGTGCTAAGGCTCTGTTGAAGAGCATGTAGCACCAAAGCCTTAAGGCACCAGTATCGTCAAGAAAGGACTGTCCTACTATTTGATCTAGAAAATAAATGGAGTCAGAATAATGTGAAGAATTTGTCAGAAATCCAGAACAATGTGAAGAATTTCAACACATCTCCAGGTTGCTTTGAGATGGAGCCTGCTCCACACCATGCCTGCTCTTATTCCAACCTTCCAGCTCCTTCTTTTGACCACTTCAGTGCATTTCTCCATATTCTTGGAAGCTGCACAGTAGATAAAATCACCCAGCTGTATTTGCTCTCTCCCTAGCTAGATACTTGTCTGAATCTTTTACAACCATCTGCTACCTTCTCAGCCATGTAATGGAGCAGAACATCAGCAAAAATCAAATATCTGAGCTAGAGATTTCAGCTTTATTCTAAGCTCAATGAATAGTTTTATAATTAGTGATTTTTTTTAGTTTAACACCATGAGAACTGAAGGGCATGATATCATGTAGACTTCGTTTCCCCATGAAAAATGGTAGTACTTCTAAATATTCATGACATCATTATACAGTTTATCAAATCAAAAGGTATTGCCAGCTTTTAATTTAGAGCACAGCTCAGTCATATTTCACCTGTAGCCAGAAGTGGTTTTTATTTCTTTTAACATTTGAATCCAAAGCATGCAGAATGGGTAGACTGTGAATTTTAAGCTTGTCTTGTCTCTCCTCAGATTCTTTCATTTGCACTACTTTGTTTTTATTTCTTAAATAGATTGTGCTTTTCAGCAACCAATCAACGCAATTCAACAAGATATAATAGGAAAGCAGTTCCTGACTGTTACTTCCCATTTTTCACATCTGTAGTTAGGTTCATCAGAATAAAATCTCCACGCTTGAATGATAGGCTATTTAGGGCATGAGATAGGTACTTACTAATGAAAACTCAACCTACTCTAGTTTAATCAAGAAAAACAGTTGTTTGCTCCAGTTAGACTATAACAAGGAGAAAATGAAACAGCCAAAACCAAAGAGAAAAATATCTTTATAGCTTACTGGCGTCCCAACTATTGCAAAACCTTGCAACTCTACAGTTCAGAATCAGAAATTGGGATCTACTGCTGCTTGTCTTCTTGTATGCATTTCTCTTTTATTTCCAAGAAGCTGGAAGGTATGGTTAGGTTAGGTATGTTGGCATAGGTGGACAGCAGCTGTTGAATGTTGTCATCTGAACATAGGCAACTATAGGAGCCCCGTGATTGTTTTCCCTGTAAACACAACAGCAGAACTGTTACAAGCATCTGGAGGATAGGAATACACTTTTCATAGCCTGTGGAGTTCATCTATCTTCTTCCCAGTTTATTTTTTCTAAATAGCCTGGGAATGTGAGAAGTAGGGACTTTCCAAGCAGAAAATAATGATGGATCAAGTAGAGGAAGAGATTATTACACTGAAAAGTGTAATAATCTTGAGGTTTTTTGCTCTATTTCACTTTGGAGCACAACAGGAGCATTATGTTTCAGCTCTGTTTTGGTAGGTAGAGGAAGGGTAAGCACACTGTTTTGAGGGGATGTATGGTTGTGCTGTTATTTGTCTGCTTGCCTAATTTTACATCAGTATCACTTGAATGACTTCATCTGAAATCAGGTGCTTTGAACGAACAGAGCAAAGGATGTCCACTGTCCATTTGTCTAAATGGACAAAGCAGAAAAATGACATTAGAAAAGATACCATGATCACATCCATATTACAGATGGAGAATTAAGGCATACCAGTTGTTACGTTGACAAAAGGCCACCCATGACCTGTGACTACACTGACAAGGCAACTACATGAGAAGCAGCAGCAGAGAGAGACATTACGTGTATAACAAAACAGGGGGTAGTAGCTTAACAGAACCGCTGACCAAGATTGAAATTACTATAACACTACCACGTCACAAATATCAAATAAGAGTGTAAAATCAGCAAAATTGGGCCCATGGTAAAGAGTAAAGAGGGGTTGGCTGTTTATTAGGGAGGGGTTGAGGGTGGTAACGGAGAACTTGGGAGGGAGCAAAAATGTAAAAAGATAATATAAGGGGTAGCAAATCATGTGATCAGATCTGACTGGGGTGCAACTGAAACAGTTATAGCGCTCATGAATATTAGATATTTGTGATTAGTCAAGTTTTGATGCGATTGGTCACTAATCCTTCGTTTTGGTGACAGCAACTGTGGCTATTCTGCAAATACAGACAAGTCTGCATGGGATCAGATCATCAGCACTGCCTCACTGCATTTTACCTTGAGCAAGTTTATTTCTGAATCCTCTAGGATCTTCTTAAAGAGGTTAAGCTGTTGCATATTGATTGCTGTATTATTTTTGAGGGTTTTTACTTTCTATAAGTCTGATGTTAGGAATTGCAATGTTTTTTGTACAATAGAGCAGCGACTTCAGAAATACGCATTGTCCAGTTAGGGAGAGAATGATCCGTCCTACTACCTCAGTCCCTTTTAGGCTTTCTGAGGTTTATCATGTACTCTTGATGCTGAGTGTGACCTTTCTTTGGCACAGATACTTTGTCTCTGCTCTTTAAAGATGATCACCTTTTCTTTTGGAAGTGGCTGCCGTGCAGTGCAAAGACCTCTGAAGTCCCTCTGCAATCCATTAAGACATTGGTTTATTTACTGTCTGCTATTGATTATTACTTAGTATCAGACTTCTTCCCTCAAGGAAAAGGAAATAATCTTTGTGGAGTTTCTGGTTTGTTGTGTGGCCAGAGAGAAGGAAAAGCTGTGATGTAGCCAACTGAAGGGGCTGTGCAGCTTTGAATCAAAGTGCATTTGTTTATATTTTCTAGCTGGTTTACATCCCAAAAAGATTTATTTTGAGCTAAAGTGTAGTGAAAATTGCCAGGTTGATGTCCCTAGGGACAAATTTCTCTGTTTACCTGTAGGACAGGTGCAACCAAGGCAACTCTGGCACATGATGTTCCCCAGATCTCCTTTCCTGTTTGAAAGAATAGCTTTCTGGTTGTAAAGCATGCTTGAGCACCCATAGTCTTGTTTAGGCAATCAGAGAAATGACCACTAACTGCTGTTGTTGGGTGCTCTCTGCTGAAATCATATGTGGTTCCCACACTGCTATTGCTTTGCACGTTTTTGGTTGCTGCTGATGGAGGGTAGGTGTAAGCAACATGGTCTGCTGGGCAACGCACAAAGGTAACCATTTCATTTTGCTTCTCCCACTGTGCTGAAAAGCCACTGAATGGCAAAGATGTATGCCAATGCCACAGTGGGCTAAACCTGCACTACTGATTTAGGGAGGAATAAGAGCCCTCCAATAGGACAGAAATTTCTTTTTACAGCAGAGGGAAAAAAATCTCCCCAAACAACAAAGGTTAGTTCACGAGGAGCAAAACTGAGGACGTCAACTTTTCTTTGCTTTTTTATACTAACTCCTGTGCTCCTACCCACCGCAGGGGCTCCTCACAGGCTTCTCATGGCCCCGCTCTCTCTTGTTTCACTCTCACGTCCCCTGACCACCCAGGGAGCAAGAAGCTGTAGGTTCGGGGGACAGAGCTGAGAGATGCATATGCTGCCAAGTTGCTGAGTAGGTAAACTGCTGGATGGGTGTTGGCAGGTCAAGCACAGCAGATGAGGGTTAAGTTCATGCTGCAGCCCTTTTCCTCCTGGGAAGAACTCGTTTGGCTCTCTTCTCAATCCAGCCAGCCATCAATCTGTATGAAACTTTCAGGAACGTAATTATCTTTAAGATTTCTGCTACTCTGTCAAATTTGCTTCTAGTTAGCTAGGAGGTGCAAAGGTTCAGAAGAAGAAAATGGACTGATGAGCAGACAGAGATTGGTTTTGTTCCTTAAAAAACAGGCTTTCAAAAAAAAAAAGAGGAGGAGGGAAACTAATAGTACAGATTTAATTACTGGTAATTTTCTTGTCCAAAAATTATTTTTGAGCTGCACTTTGTATTTAATTATGACAAGAAATTAGTGAAAAGAAATAATTTTCAATATTTCCTGTAAATTTTGTGCAAAGATTGTGATCAAACCATGTATTCTATGGTGTGAGAAAGATAAAAGCAAATCTGAACAGCTTCATGCAGTATTTTAATCTCATAAATATGAAAAACAAATCATTACCCATAATTATGAAGTACAATAAAGAATAACAACTATTTCTATTGTTGGGGTTTTGTTTTTCATTATTTTGTGGGTTGTGGGTTTTTGTTTTTATTTTTTTACATAAGTGCTGGTTTTAAAGGGCTTTTAATGACATACTTGTAATGTATACTAAGAACGCTGGCAGCTCCCTTGCATCTAGCAGCATCCCACATATAGCTGCAAAGTTTTAAAGGAGCTTTTCTTTCCTTCCCTCTATTGTCTTTAAGAGCCAAATTTGGTGGACCTTCTATCTGACATTCCTGGAGGCTGAAATCCTTTATTTCCTAACAAAGGGGCAAATTATCCCATCTCTTCTTACCTCCATGCCCCAGATGTCACCTGGGCAGATGGAAATCTCAGAAGTGCTCAGCGCTGCCCTAGCTCTTCTCCCTCCCACAACTAACAAGGGTTGCTGATGACAAAGGCTGTAGCTGAACCGGACAGTCTTGAAAACCCCATCCCTTATCGCCAGCCTACACTACCGGTAGGTGTATATAAGGAAGCAATGCAATTTTTCTCACTAGAAGCTGTAAGAATATACAATAGCAAAGAAACCCATATGGATAGACTTCAGAATATTTCCCCAATCCTGACTAAGGCCTTAACTCCTACTGGTTTTGTTTCAGTTTTATATCCCTGAGGTCACAGGATTCTGCCAGCGTAAAGCAGAAGGCAATTGGCCCTGTAGCTCTCACTGGCAGGTAAAGGATAAAATGGGTTGTTGATCAAGATGTACGAGCAGCAGAGATACCCATTTCCCCTTTAGCCCACTTACTTATTAATACTTGATTCTCTTTCAGTATAGAATATTAATAAGCAAAAAGCTTCAAGACATTTGCTTAGGAAAATTCTTCCAAAACCCCAGTCTGCTTTTCTCTGCAAGTTATTAAACGTAACTTTCAGCAAAAGATTGACAGTGATTCTTTTGGGCAGAATTTACAATCCCTTTCTATTATCTAGACGCTGTTACACTGCACCTAGCAGTGGTGGCTGGAACCAGCAGGGCTCTTCTGATGTAGCCAGTGAAACCTTCTGCAATGTCATGAATTAAGTGCACATCTGTGAGTTAGGAGTGTGTTTACTGCGATGGAACAAGGAGCTGAAGACAGCCCTTTCCGGTTAGTGTTTTCTGCTGGAGTGCATGAACTCCGGATGATGTGCGAGAAAAGGAACCACCTGGCTGCTCAGGCCATTCCCTTCTCCCCCTTTCCGCTCACAATCCACAGCACCTGTGCTTCCAGCTGTGCGAGTGAGAAATTGTGCCAGCCAGCCCAGGTAGGATTCTGCATAGGTCAGCATTACCTCTGTTGTTATTGCATCTCTTTCTTTTTTCTTTTTTTTTGGCGGGGGAGGGGGAAGAAAGACTGTTTTGTGTACTTGCTTTACAAGTTTTCACTTTTCTTGCAGCAGAGAAATTTCCAAGCAGATCTTTCTGGATGGAATAATTTCATTTGTTAGTTTAGCAAGACATTTTCACAGCCATGTCCTCAGCAACGGCTCTGTGTAACCTGGATGCGCCTGAACTCTCCAAACCCCTCATGTTTAATGTAAAAGTTCCCAGGCTGTGGCTGTGACCAAGCATTGATTTGGGATGTCCAGCCAGGCTGCAGGATCATAGGGGGCTTGATGTGGGAGGCAGCCCCTGAGTGCATAAGTTAAAGCTGGTCCCACAGGACAGCTGGAGCTATGTGGACGCAGCTGATCTTTTAGGAGAAAAGATGAGCCCTGCAGCTATGAGGCTGCAATCACATTGCAGGATGGTGGAGAACATTGTGCATCTCCAGCCAGGAAACCCTACAGGAATGTGTGCACCTACTCTGTGAGTCTGGCAGCCAGGTAAATCCCAGGCAAAAATGCTATACTGCAGCTTATTAATACATAAATGTAGAGGTTAAAGCCTGATTTAACTACTTGTGATGTTTCTGTTCTGCCCTGTACTCAACTTTTCTTCTTGGGGTACTACTTAATATCTCTCTATGTAGTTTATGTGGTTTTGAATCTTATTCTTAGGTATCTAATTCATTCTGTGTACTGAACAAGCAGGTGGGGGAGAGGGCAAATCAGGAGTGTAAATATAGGTGGACTTGTGGACTACATTAAGGCACCTAAAATAACACTATTACTTAAAGTATCTTGCCTGGCACAGGTTACCTATTATATCCACTGACTGTGTATGGATGCCCCACAAGCCTAGGGATGTCTAAAATGATGGTAGATGCTTAAATGTAGACACATGGATCCCACTGTGGAGGTTTATCTCTCTGTTCTAGATTTCACTTCAGAGGTCTACAGTTACTAACTGTGGGATCAGTGGGCAAGTCTGCATGCCTTTCTTGGGTATATAGCCTTTACTACTAAGGTACTGCTGCTAGTAAGGGTAGCATATCCCTCAGGTTCATCAGGTATACTCCAGAGAAGCACCTATTGCTCAGAGTGATGCAATTTCTCATTTAATGAAAATATCTAACTATCAGCCAAAAAAAAATCTGATTTAAATGTCCTGCCCTAGTGCGTCCAGCATCTACTTGCTTTGTGATCTCATTTACATCTCTAGTCAGGTCTCCCTATTACTATTTCTGTCACGAGGTTCTTGGAGAAAAAAGGTACGTTTTTTTCCCGATGGGGGTCCTTGACCCAAGAAGCACAGTGAATAGGCAAGGAAAAATATTCAACATGCTGGAGAAAGCAAACAGAGTTCATACAAACTTTGAAGTCAATAGAAAATTAGAGGATGTTATTAAAGACTTTTTTTTTTTTCTTTTTACTTATTCTATATGTATCACTGATTTATTTAAAAAAAAGTTTTAGGAAACAGATTTTCAGGGGTTGTGAATAACAGCAAGTGAATTAGTGGGTTTTATTCAAGTGAATGCTTGTAGTCCTGCTTTATTGTGTAGATACTGCTGCATCTAAGCATTACTTTTCAATTTAATTTTAGTATAAATTAACTTATCTTTATGCAAGTGGCTTTAAAGCTAATAATCCTAAAAGAATTAAGATTAGAAAGTAATGCTATCAATGGCAAAGCTCATTAATGGCTTTTTATCACTGCAAACTGGTGAACTATAACAAGGATAATTGGCATAAATGGAATATACCTTTTCTTCAGCCAGGTATCCTTTACTCTACTTTACATTAATTACTTCAAGGTTTTGTTCTGGTCAAATAAAATTTGAATGGCTTGTCCACCTCTTTTCTGAAAGGCTGAGCAAATGTCAGGTGTGCTGCTTTGAGAAGTCAGAAAGGGTAAATCTGCAGCAGGCAAGATAAGGGCAGGCAGCGGAGGTAAATACAGAGACTGGAACAATTGCCACTGCTGCTCACTTTCAGCTGGCTGCAGGGAGATTCAGGCAGGATATTTCCACAGAAAAAGGAACCTGGCTTTCCAGGAGGAAAAGATGCTCGGATTGGAAATTATACTCATATTTTGCTAGTGGATCCGTTCAGGTTTGCTGGAGGAATAGGGATTTTTTTTTTTTTTTTTTTTTTTAAACCCTTTGGAAGAAGTATGTTACTATTTTAAAGTTGTTTTCAAGTCCAGTGAAGGCTGGTCTGCTCCAGGCTTCTCTGAGAAAGCGCCTGACCAAAACAGATGGTTTTTGACTGTGGACCTTAAAAGTCCTTGCCGGAGGGATAGCCTTCTCTGGTAATTCCACATACAGAAATTAAAGTGTAACATGTATCAGCATGCTTTGATAGCCTTATTAAAGCCCTTAAGAGCCCCTCTCAGGGGCCTGTAAGCACTAGATAAAGACCCCTGACCTAAAGAAGAAGGAGTATTCAAGTAAGAGATCTCCGGTCTCTTTCTGCCTGGAAATACTGGTTTATAAGACTGGGCAGGCTGGAGGGACAGAGGCAGATTTCTGAACTGCACCCCGTTTTCCTGCCAGCTCTTGCTGAAATTGCTTTGTTGTAGCTCAGAGTGCAGCAAACTTGCATCATGTAACAGCCGCTGCTTTGTCTTCCCTTTCCTTACGTTATCCAGCTTCATGAGGCAAGAAGACCTTGTCTCTTTTGTCCGCTTAGGTTGTTGGTGTCTGGAAAATGGGATTGCATTCAAAGGGAAGAAAACCAAAGTATCAGGGCAACCTTTTTTTCCCTCCTCTGCCTCTCTAGTCTGGATTAGTTGAGGTGAGGAAAACTACTTGGCCATCCTCCTGCCTGGTTTTGTGCCCCACTTGACAAGCAGGAAGGATGCTATGGGGTTTAGGTTTTGAAGGCATAAGAATAAGTGGTCGTATACTACTGATCTATGGCAAAAAGTGGGAGAAAGGAGATTTTAACTGTTTGAGAGGCTGATACAACACCCTCTTATTTCTTCTTCCTTTTGAGCCACTACAAAAAAAGGAAAAATAAAGCTGGGGGAAGGGGAAGTTCTGATAAACATCTTCTGAAAATGAGCACAAACTTTTCCTTTCTTCTTTTTTTTCGTCTCCAGTTTATTTGGGAAAAAAAAAAAAGTTTGCAGGGGTCAGGGCATAGTACACTCATCCAAGTTCAGCCAGCTTTTACTTTGTATTCTTGTGGCGTTTCTGATGGGCAATAACTCAAAGGGTCTATTTCTTCCCTGTCCTGCACCTCGTTTACTGAGCAACTCCTGCACCTGGCAGACAAATCAATTCTAAATCAACAGATTTCAGGGACGTTTGGTGCCATGATCTATGCGTTTTTCAGCAATTCAAATGGAAAGAGCTCCTTTACCCATCCAAAAAATTTGCTGCATTAGTGCAGTACCTGAGTGAACTCTCTAGGAGTCAGGACATGTGCAACTAAATGGAATGAAATAGGTACTTAAAGATTCATATAATGCATTAACCATTTTGTAACTTAATTCAAGGGATGATATATACAGCTGACATCAAAAGCCTTTCATAGCTGTTCTTTAATTTCAGTTTCAGTAATGAATATAGATCAAATTAGAAAGGAGCTGATACACGTTGAAAAGAATTAACAATACCCCTAATTTCCATGTTGAAGTAATGGCTGCTATTATAGACTGCTTGATTTTAATCAGATATTCTCAAAAATGACAGCGGATGTGGATTCATAATGCTCAGCCGATGCTACAAGGGATCACGCTCGCTCTCTCTCATGCTCTCCCTCTGTCTTTTAAAAAATAAATTAAATCTTACAAGCATAGAACAAAAGCTTCTTCCATGTGCTATGTATTTTTACGGCACAGTAATGTTTACCCAAGCGGCCAAGAAGCAGATCTCAAACATCATGTCTGCTGGCTGGGGGGGTTTGCAGTAGCTGACCCTGAGCTCCAGCTATGTTAGCCAAAAGTTTAGTCAGGCTTATTTTGAGCCTATCTAATACGGTTTACGAGGGCTGGGTGGCACTATCTCCAGATCAGATCTGAGGCTCTTGGTTCAAAGCATTTTGTCTTCATGATATTGAAAGGGATGTTGGAGCAGTTGTTGCAACTTAAACTGGATAAACCTTTGTGACACTTATGTCACCAACTACAGTGACTGTGGGGAAAAATGCCCTTCCAAATTGACTCTTTCAGTAAGTAGTAATGTACCTAGTTTCAGAAATGTATGGTAAACTAAACTGGATGAGAACCTGACGGTGATGCAGGATTGCTTTGTCCCCTCTACGTAAGGCTGCATGCTAGAAGTTTATCTGTTTTCAGGGTTGCTCTAATGTCTATGGCTTGTGCCGGTTTAAGAGGGAGGAGAGAATTGTGTGTAGATGCAACACACAGGGAATGAATCCGCTTACATGGGTTTTCCTCTCATCCATCTATCCTTATGGTAAAATCTGAGTATGCTGCTTCTGATAGGTCTGGATGAATGTCCTTTACCTGTACCTTCACATAGCCATTAGGATTTGGTATTGCAGGGAAGCGTATGCCGCATGAATAATTGCATGTGAATAGGATCACCTTTTTGATATGGGCAGCATCTAAGGCTGTGATGTGAGGTCTCTTCAGTTTGACTTGTTTTTCTGACTTTTTTTGGGTTGGTCTGCTCACCAGCTTCAGTATGTGTGGGAGAAGGTGGGGTATGCGGCATCTCGGGTAGGGACACTGGAGAATATTACATTTTCTGAAGCAATAAAGCCAGGCAGCTTAACTGGGCAAACAAACCTATTTAGAGAAATTGAAAGTGTACTGTTTTGTTGTCACTGAAGAAAAATTCCCCAAACAGTCTCACCTTTTAATAAGCGCTTGACTGACGCACAAGCTCAAAATGAGAGCTATTGATAGTGTCTGGCTACAACATCTGTAATGCAATATGGGATAAATCTATCCGAATCTGTATTGGAGGATACCTTGCATGCAGCTGAGCTGTTAATCTAAAGCATATATTAGTCACGGAATTTTAATCAAGTAGCTTGAATTAGAAAATTTCATCA
>NW_009197366.1:61883-62208 GCF_000690835.1 Fulmarus glacialis | reverse complement strand
CCTGCTGAATGGATGTACTTTTGTGTTCAAATTTGGCTCCACTTACAAATAGCTTTTAGACGTGTTGCATTTATTGCGGTTATGAAGCTTATGTGGGTTCTCTCTGGGATGTGCTCACTTTGTCTCGGCAGGTGTTGTACCCCATAATTAATGCTGCCTACCCCAGTGCAGGGAGTATTCTTGCTTCTTTCCCGCAACAACACAGGAAGAGAGAAACTAAGATAAAGAAGCCTTCATTTATTATATGAGACGGTGGAGAGATGGCCTGGCTTGTGTCTTTGTCAAGAGCCAGCCCTTGAAACCATGTTAAACATGGGTAGAACAG
>NW_009197366.1:57322-61858 GCF_000690835.1 Fulmarus glacialis | reverse complement strand
GAAACAAAGCTGGGAAAGTGGCAGCTGCGTTCTGCAGTAGTGTTAGGAAAGGAAGTATTAAAACTTTGTTTCCATTTAATACTACTAATGCATGATCCTATGTCTCTGCTACCTGGGAGTCATATTTCTATATGTAATATGTTTGCTGTACTAGACATATTAACTTGATCATATCCAGTGTTGTATCAGACATGTATTAGGAGAGAGAGAATATAACGCTAAGTATTTTTTGAGCAGGTTTGTTGGGGTTTTTTTGTACTAAGCAGTGTGAATATGCTTGAAAGCAAAATTTCTGAAAGAAGAAAAATACTTGATACGGGCTGATATGATCCTGGAATGGAAACTCTTAATTCCTTAATATGCTTCCTTCCTCTCTGTCCCTCATTTCATGCTGCATTGTGCACAGCATCAGTTCAACTGTGTTTCAGTAAATTTCTACTTAACCATTTCGCAGCTCTTACAAATTCAAAACTTGTTCTTTCTTTCTTTCCAGGAGCTATTCTCCAGTTCAAAACTGCTTCATTGTTACTTAAACCATATACCTAGAATATATTAAAATTAAATCTGGGTGGTGGTTTTTTTGCAAATCTTTGAAGAAGCAAGAACATTTGAGGGTTTTTATTTGGCTTTCTGACAAATTCTTTTAATTTGTATTCCACTACCCTATTTAAAAATGTAAAAATCAGTACTAGTTTGGAGATGCTTCTTTATGCTAAACAAATATTTGAAAAGAGTTAATAAATTATTAATTCACGTTTAAATGCATGAAAACTTAATCAATTGTTGCTGTTAAGGGTTTGCATCTCAGGTTTTGTTTATAGCATGACTTAGAAATGTCTATTTACAACAAGCACCAATGATCTCCTGTCCCTCCTAGTACTGTGACTGTAATGTGTGGGTAGATCATTGATTACAATTGTATCAACTACTTAAAAACATGCCCTACGTATAAGGAGAGATGCTTTAGTAATTGTTCCTGTTCAACATTGGTCCTTCCATCCTCACCATTTTAATACTTGCAGTAACCCAAGACTGCAGGAGGAAAAAAAACAGTCACAGATGAAAACCCCAAGATCACAGATGAAAAAGCAGCATTAAAATCTTGGCTTAGCCAGGAAGACTGGAGAGAAAAGTCTGGCTGTGGATCTACCGAAATTCTATGCACAGAATTTAAGAACATTATCCTCTGTTGCCAATCCATTTCATATCTAACTTCCTTTCTCGGGCATCTCTTCTAGTGTTGAGCTATGAGAGGCATTGCCTGTGCATCCCTTTTCATATTCACTGTATCTATCAAAATAGCACATCCAAAGTTTGTCAAACTTGCCAGAGACAAAACCTATACTTACTAAAAGTTGAAGTCACAATTTACAGCAAAAGTCAAGGCCAGGCTTTCAAGGTTGGAAACAAAAGATAATAGGTAACATGGTGAATCTTCACCTTAGTCAAATTCTTCACAGCTGCGTGCCTCTTTAGTTGCATAGCCTCTCAGGTTTCCTTTTGCTGGACTCATGCTATGCAGCCACCTAAGAAACTCTGTTAACGTTACCTTTGTGTTTTCACCATCGGATGATGCATCTCTTCTATCAGGTCTCTTACCTAATGTGCATGTAAGAAAATAGCTGCAGTCATCTAAGATATTACCACTTCTTTTCTGTTTGGCCATTCAGTGAGAGTACCCCTATGTCAGAGCCAGCGCAGGGGAACAAACTGCACCTCAGCCACTGCAGTTCAGTCTGATGTTGCAGACCAAACCCATCTTTGCTGGGGGCTTAAGCTGGTGTAGTGAACTGAATACTGTTCACAGGGGTAGAACATGTGGCCCCTTCTGTAGCCCCCACTACGGGTCTTCTCTGAGAGGCTGGCTGGGTCATAGGCCACTGAAGATAGATTTGCCAAGACCCCAGGTCACGACTCAGCCTTCCCAGCTGAGCCCAAGTGTTTTATCATCTGAAGCTCCAGCAGATGTACAGGGTACATGGACAGAAGGATTATATTCAGCCTGCTCTCTGTATTCACTTGGGGCAAACTCCTCGCTTGAATTTCTCAAAAATCCAGATTTGGAGTGGATATAAGCAGAAAGAAATGTGAATGCAGAGACTTAAATAGTTACACTGGAAACCAGACTCTAGAAGCTGCAGGTGGCTGCCGTGTGTACACAAATACCTGGATTCAGGTTAACTTTAGGTGCTTAACTTCAGGACTCACGTAAGAAGGCTCACTGTCCTGGCCTCCCTCCAGACAAAGAAAGGGAACTGTGACAAAAATGGAATGAGTCCAGGCCTACCAGATCTATTAGGTCAATCTATGCCAACCTATTCAACTTGAAAATATCCTGATCACTAGACTGTTTAATATCTGTGCAATTGATCTGGTGATAATGTCTTCTCTTCCTCCTCAGCCAGAGAGAAAAGCAAGACCTTTGTCAGAGAAGTTTTCTGATGATTTTTTTTTCTTCTTTTCTCTCCTCTGCTCAGCAAATAGAGTGGAGACTGTAGATGGTATTTGTTTCAGAACTGTGCCTTCAAAATCATGATACATGGTTTAATTTTACTATTATGCAAAGTCTCATTGAATCCAAGGAGATTACTCATGGTAGGGAAATGCAGGACAATAAAAGCTTGCAGGATCAGGGGCTGTCTGTTCTTTAGTCTGAAGTGTTGTCATTACGTTGTGTGTTACTGATCATTGGTCTGCCTCAAAAGTTTTTCTCCTGTTTTTTACGTATTGTACTTCTATGCAAGACCGAATTGCTGTGCTTTTCTCTGCTAATGCATGGGAGTCCTGGACATAAAGTTGTGCTGTATTAAATGCTCTAACCAAGCAAATCTGCATTCTGATGGTGTTGTGCAATAAGCAGTTAAGCTTCGCTGCTGGGCCCATGCAGGTGGCTCAATTCAAACCCAGCTGGCGACATGCTTTCCTGGGTCTATGGGTCCCTGCAAGTGCTCTAGTGCAAGTTCCCCTCCTATACCTACTGGACTAACTATATCATTCATTAACTACTCTCGTCAGCTTTCTTGGTCTTTGGCATTCTTTATCTACATGGCGTCCTATCTCACTCGGGCACTGCCACGCAGAGTATCTTCAAGGTGGAAAGAGGATGTTTTCCCCAAGTGGAAACCTCTCTGCTTTTTCCTCAATAAAGAGAAATGAGGGTCAGCTTTAAATAGTTTAAATTTACTTTCTGGGACTTAGTGCTGTGTTTAAAGGCAATGAAGGAAGATATGATCAGCTGGTCTCTAAAGAGCGGAAATGCTAAACTGCGAGTAGGCAAATTATGTCAAAAGATCAACAGGCTGGGAGGTAAAAAGACCGGTTTCTTTTGGGTGTAGTGATATTAGGTATTACAGAGCAATAACAAGTTGTTGTTCTTTTTTTTTTTTTTTTTTTTTTTAAACAAGTGGTCTTAGTCTCAAATTTATCACCCCTCTCTAAATCAACTGTGTCTAGCTGCAGATCTATTGTTTCAGCTCAGATCATGGTAATGAGAATGGAGGTATACTGTTCTTCTTTATTTACTTGAACTTCTGAAGGGGGAAAATACTTTGGGCAACAAGTAGTTTAGAAGTCTTGGATTTGGGTGACTTCCTCTAGAGATTTTTGGTTGGTGTGGGATTTTATGTTTTGTTTTGTTTTTTCTTTTTTTGGTAGATTAGCTTTGGAATATGCTTCCTTTACTGTTAGTCGTACTCTAATTATCAGATATATGGTACAATTATTGCAATGTCCTGTAGATAAAACAGAATAATTTCACAGAGCAAAGAAAGCAGTAATTGCTCATGCAGACGAATTGCCAGCTAAGAAGAATTTCTTATGAGTATTTTCAATTTTTAATGTCATGTAAATTATTCCTACACTAACATAAACAGCAAAGCAGGCTATGATTTTCAGACCCTTTTGAGTAACATTTGTTCACATTTTTTTCATTCATTCTGCATTTTTATTGTACCACCCAATAACAGTTTCCCTCCCTTTACCACCCCATTCATCCATTAGCGCATAGATAATGACCTCATTGTGTTGCTGCGAAATACACTTATCACTGGGATTCATTATTCTGTCATGGCAAGGCTATTTTTAGCCGAGACTCCAGCTGGCAACTGAGAAGAAACATAGGAAAGGAAATTGCCTCAGGTGCTATTAGTGCTATCTAGTTGCCTGTAGTGTCTACCGTTTAATGTGAAGTGCCCTGGAGTGCATGGCTCCAAAATTAATTTGATTTTGTTTCTTTAGCCTAAGAAGCAATATGCCAGTCTGGAGGGGGGAAAAAAAAAAAATCAAAATAAAAAATGAATACATGGCCCTGCTTTGAGGGGGAGCACTTCAAAGCTGGTCAATAAGGGCAGGTAGAAAAATGTATAGCAGCCAGAGTTGTGATCAAATTTGTTCCCTTTGCATTATGCACCTTGATCCTTAGCTGTGCTGGGTATGTGCTCGCCTCAAGTTGGCATCGCCAGATGGTTGGGAGTGCCAGATAAATTTTACATTTTTACTTTTGCACAGAACTCAAACTTGTTTTTTAAGGGTTTACCT
>NW_009197366.1:30452-57309 GCF_000690835.1 Fulmarus glacialis | reverse complement strand
TCATTGTCTTGCTAATATTTTCAACGTTGTGTCCTATCTGTGGAAAAGAATTTGGAGAAATTTTCCACCTTGTCTGACCTGTCTCTCTAGGCATAAGATTTCAAATGGGCCCATTGGTTGTACTGTTTCACTAACAAAAGATTTTAAGAGGTGCTAACTCTTGGAGTAGAAAACTTGCAATTGTGACCTGCCTTTAGTCAGAAGAGAGTGAAACTAGCTGCCGTATGCCTGGCAGCCTTGCCTTGGGAAAAAGGAGTTTAAAGGCCGCAATCCAGCTCACAGTTGCACAGATTTATGCATCAAAATTTACCAGTTCTGATAGAGAAGCTAAATGAGTGTAAAACACGAACTACGCTGGAGAGATCTCTCTTGGATTTAGGCAAAAATCTTGGAATATGGACAGTCTTTCATTGCTCCAGCATATAGCCTGGCTCACCTCAGCCCAGGACTCTGTCTCCTGAAGAAATGTGTGGGAGCAGACTTGCATGTTTAAGGTGCTCTAATGGAGAATTTAAGGTTTGTTTGGGGTTTTTTTGATTCCTTACATTGCTAAAAACATTAATAAAATTGAGTTTGAGACAAATTTAAAATCTCCATTAGAAGAACCTAATCTCCCCCCATGCCAGCCTGTGGTGTATAATTTCTCTGCAGGAATACTCATTAAAACTCATTGTTTTACTACAGTGCAAATACCCTTTATGAAAGCATGCTTTAAATGGAAAATATATATATGTTGGAAACCTTTATAGTAAGGCTATGCATATAAAAAAATAATTCCCCTTTTAGCCTTAGTAGAGCCTGAGGGGGTAGGGGGAAGGCAGGGACAGGAGAACAAGCTTGGACAAAACATCCATGTGCAAACCTGTCACCAGGACCTGCAAACCATGCCGATGCCAGCCAGGGACTGCAACTTGATAGTGGCCGTATCCTTATTTCAGTTTCTGCATATCACAGCATGGTCTGTCATGGCTATGCCTTGTCGCTGAGTCACAAGTCCACCCTGGTCTTCGTCAACACCAGATTGAGGTGGTGAGAGCTCTTTCTCTTGAAAACCCGTAGAACTGCAGTGTGTCTTCATGGAAATTAGCTGGTTGATTCTTGGGTGAAATTCACCTCTAGATCTTCTTTATTCAGCATAAGGAGCATCACGCTTCTGCAGTCCAGGTGGCTAACTTGATAGACGTGGCATACAACCTGTGATAGGAGTTATGTGCCTCTGGGAAGAGAACTTTATGCCAACGTAAAATGATTTCAAGACATGATGTTTATTAAGGGAATAAGATAAGCTTTTACAAAATGCAACTTTATCCTGCTGAGAGGCATGGCACCCAGAAAATTAAGAAATGCAGTTATTGGGGGGGGCAAAGGGAACTACAAATTATTTCTGAAAATTGTGATAGCAACAGGGTCCATTTGTAAAGGCATTGCCAACACTTGTATATTGAGTTAAATGGAACTCCATGCTTTGCCTCAGGCATCATTACTTCCAAACTACTCTAAAATGACTATAATATTCTCCATTATATCCTTAATTAAGCATCACAGGACAAAGAACAAAGAAGCTTTGCAAACAAAGAACGTTTCTATGTGAATTGTTGTGGAGGAGGGAATTGTTGTGCATGGCATCTCTTCATTGTTCTGGTAAAGCATGATGGAAAAAAAACTCCTTCCAATATTTTTGTAATAAGTTTAATCAAATTATGTGTTATGAACCTGTGACTGGATAATGGATTGACAGTGACTGTTGAATGCTAAGGCTGTTATGGAAAAACAAAGTTTAAGGAGATAAATATAAAATGATCACTATATGTATAAATCCATTGTCGTTATTCCAGGAATATTAAATAATCAGATTTAAACAATAGGCAGTAAAATATTGTTGAACCAACAGCCTGTTTCTGGATTTTTAAGCTACTAGAAATCTCATTTGACAGTAGTTGGAGAGGGGGACAAATGAATTTTAAAACTTAGAGCATTTATGAATGGCAAAATATTAACCCAGCAAAGAAAACATGAATTCAAGTGATGAATGGAAATACTCTGACTGGCTTGGAAAATAATCTTTTTCTTTCAGACACTTGGAAACTAGTATATTCATTTAAAAAAAAAAAAAAATCCAATTAAATTAAGCTAAAAATATGATGGTTTCCAAGTAGCAAAAATGCCACTGTATCCTCCATGCTTTTCAAAAGTTCTCCTCTAAATGAGACTGGTTGCACTTCTGCATCTGCGTGTGTTTGGGTGCTGTACGTGGCAGTAACACCTCGAGACTCCAGCCGAGTTGGTTCCTCGGTGTGTCAGGCGAGAGGCTCGTGCCTGAGAAGAGAGGCAGCCTGTGCTGAAGAGCTCATGGAGTAATGGAACCAGAGAAGCAATAGACTGAGAAATGTATATGAATGTATGAGAAAGTATAAAGGCAAAGGGGAAATAACAGCAGTTTCTTAACCTGGAGTGGATGAAACTCATCTGGAAATAGAAAAACATCTTATTTTGCAACTGTGATCGTGTGGTCCAAAGGACCCCTGACATAGGAGCTGCTAGGATATTTCTGGAATGACTCAGGAGCTAGCTAAAGAAATAGAGGCTGCTAAAAAACAGCGGAAACTCAGCATACCCCAGAGCAATTCCTCTTTCATTTAGAGGTTCAAATATTTTTCAGAAATTTAAATAGGAGGGAGAAAAACAGCTGCACAGTGCTTCAGGGATTATACGCTAGTCATTAAGAAAACATTCAGTGGCCTTTGCTAATTTGGAGCAGAGATATATTATTGAAACATATTGTGACAAAAAAAAAGCAATTGCAGCTAATAGACGGTTATGTTTAACTATTAGATTTCAACTAGATGAGTGGAATATTACTGATCAAAACCAAACATTTCTCAGGAGTTTGTTTTTCTCAAAGAGGATTAGAGCTGCTTTACACTATTTCTTTGGTTTAAAGCAGGTAAATTGAGGTATTTGAAGACTGTTGCACGTAAACACTTGAGGTGAAGGCTGTATGGCCTTGGGGCACAGCTGGTGAGAGGCGCTGCTGTGTGCAGGGTACCTGTATTCATCCCAGGCTGCCATAAAGTGGTTGTTGAGAGCAGAAAGGGCAGAAAGACTTTGGGGCTCTTCCAAGAGTTTATATGAGAGGAAAAACTAGCTGGTTTAATTCATGAAAACTGGGGAACAGTTTAAGCTATATATATATTGAAAAGTCCAGGCTGGTTGCAAATACTGAGATGAAATTAATGATACAAGATTAATTTTCACTGACTATAACTTCCTGGTTTGACCCAAGAATTAAGCTAGGAATGGCTGTAGCTCACTAGTGGTTTTCTAGCTCATTTTAGCCTGGTTTTACAATAGCACCACTGGGCTTTTCTGAACCTGTTTGCTAATTTTCCCTAACTTTAATAAACGCATGGATGTCTCAGAAATATGGATTCCTATGTATTGAGTGAAACTTGATGGCAAGGGAGGAGAAAAGGTCTTATTAGTGCCTAATAAAGGGGGGAAAAAAAAACCCCAAACCATTATGCCTGCCACCCACAAGCAAAGTCCATGATATGTTGAAGTGTAATTGATAACTGAGGGATGTAGGAGAGATCTGGGGAACAACAGAGGGATTGGAGGACATGGAGGAGAGGAGGGAGGAATGGCAGCGTAGCCCAGGAGGAGACAACACTGAAGACAAGTTACAACTGTTAAGTATGGCAGCAGTACATGTGACCGTATGGCACAAACCCTTAAGAAAATGGGCATTGTTAATTCTAAGGTGTGCAGAATCACATTTCTAGTGTTAGCAGCTGGTATCTTTGTTGCAAAGGAGGTCTTTCGCAGTGTGATGATACGCAATTTGTATTATGTTGGTTAGCTCTGACTGGACTTGTGCGTCACGTGATGTTTTTTCTGTCTCAAATCGGATGAAAATAACTCTCTGTCTGTGAGCTTGTCCCAGAATGAGCTTCCTGTGGTGCGTGCTTAAATGCATCCCAACTGAGTTTTTTCCAGTGTTTGCTTAAAATGATTAGCAAGCAGGTTTTCAGAATTAATATATTTTCTGGCATCACTGAGAAAAATGAATGCAACATGCAGCTAGAATGAACTGCTTCTTCTATTTCAGTGACTGTTCTGTGCATACATATTGTTTCCAAATATTCAGAGTGCATAACGTAGCTATTGTGCTTGTTTAATTTCATCACCTAGCAGTTTGTACAGTATGGTCATGTTTCAGGAAACCAATAACTCAGATCACAAAGAATAAAGATAATTTTTTTTTCCTCCTCCATTTTTCATTTTCCTCCAGTTGATTGAAAAGCTCCTGTGTGTGAATCTCCCTGGTTCTTCCTCGCTGCAGCAAACATCAGATGAGCAAGTCATTGTCTGCTTTTCTTTCCTGGCATTTCTAGCATTTCTAGCGTTTCCTTTCTTTCGCCTGTTTTGAATGATATCCTGAGGTGTTATAACTGAATTTTTAGTATCTAATTATTTCCTTTAGAAAGCTGTCCACAACAACTTATCTTGATTTGGAATTTATTTAGGCCATTATATTTGAGGGCAGGCTAGGATTGAAAGGTCAGAGTTGAGCAAAAGCCATGCTGCAGACAGGTCTGCTCATTTCAAATCATTTCCAGTATACTTCAGTGTAGTTTAGAAGTCTTGTCCCCTTAATAAACCCTCTGCTTTTTTTTTTTTTGTCTTACCTTTGCTTTTCAAATTGCCTAAATCATCTGTCATGCTGAATTGAAATGGTGATGCAGCGTTTACTGGAGGGGTGGGATTTTTTGGTTGTTGGGTTTTTTTTTTTTTTTGTCAGGGTCAAAATATTTGAAAGTACTACCACAAATGAAAAAAAGAAAGAAAATACCTACCCCCATAATATTAAATTTTGCAAATCTTAGTGACGAGTGAGGTTACTTATTGTTGTGTGCAACTGTGGGATGAGAACTGTCATATCAGTGCCTAATGTACTGAATAATGGGCCTTCTACATAAAGTGCATTTGCTTTGTTCTTATAGTGACAGATGCAAGGAATTAATTTCTCTTAGCAAGAAATGTTCATTGAAGATAAGGCCTGAAACAAACACTGACACACAACTGTGAAACACCCTGAAAGTGTTTCTTGGTGACAAATTACTGCTGAGGTATATAGACCCTTCCACAAAAGTGACACCTATTGAATTTATTAGACAGATTATATAGAGAGGACTGAATCATTTTTTGTCCTGTTTGTGAAGCTGACATTTACCAGCTTCTCCTAATGAATCGGATATAGGCTGCTGAAAACAAAAATCAGATGGTTATGAAATCTCTAGGACTAACCACCACGGATCATGCAGCCACCGACAGTGTGTGCGCAGTAGCATTTTTTTGTGTGGAGGTGGACAGACCCTGAGTTTGAGGCTTAGGTCATTCATCTTTTCCTGGGAAATTGTGCGAGAGTTGCAATCAAAGCTGTGAAGCCTCAGTCAATACAGTGAAGCATGCAAACCCATTGCACGACCTAAGGCTGGATGTGCTGACTGAGTTGCAGCAGAAGAGGAACCTGAAGGGTTGAAAATCATGTAGTGTGGAGCTAGTGGTAAAAATCACATTTCCCAAGTGAAGGAGCCAATGCAGTCAGTGAAGTGTAAGCAAGCATTTCAAAGTCAGCTTTTTATAGAGGAATATATGCTGCAATAAATTTCTTTTGTGAGTGTTTATCTTTGGAGACTTTTGTTAAGACACTACCTTTGGTCATAAGTCAGCCTGAATGTGGGCTAATCTTAAATTCTCTCTCTTATTTACATGTAGTCAGAAAAGATTTTACGTGGTACTTCTTATCAGTACTTTGCGAAGGAGATAAATATCATGAGCTCCAGTTTACAGAGAGGGAAACTGAGATGCAGGAAAGTGACTGAGCCATTTCCCCCCTCCCCAACCTGTTGAAAGAATCAGCAAGAAAACCTAATCTGTTGATCACAACCTTGTATTGCTGTCTACAGTCCAGTTTATATAGCTACAGCTCATTTTAGTCCCCTAAACTTGTTATTTTGGGATTTGAGTCCAGGTTGCTGTGGCATGGGGAACAAAGGCTGTATCTCCTGTATCATCAGGTCACCAGTCACTCAAGAATTCGGGAGCATGGCAGGCCATGTGGCTTAGTGTGCAAAGGCACCAGTTCACTGAGTTGGATTGCGTTTAATCCTGTACTTAAAATGCAAGCGAGCAAGCTCCTAATTAAAAGTCTTCTTTATAATTTGCAAAAGCAGAAGCATAATTTCCCTGTTGCACCTCCATCCAAATTATTATCAATGATCTTTTGAAAGGTAAACAGAGAAGTAATCCTCGCTCAAGGTATTCTGAAGGAGAGGAGAATAAAGTATCCTTCAGCATCTTAGGATCAAAAAATCCATGAGACCACTTCTGGTGAAGGCAGATTTGTGAAGGTATCTCTGCTCTATCTTCAACAACTTTGTGGTTTTTTTTCCCTTGCTTCATATTCCCCTTTCCTACAACAACCCCGCTGTAAGATGTATCATACTGACAGCCAGGCATATATGCTATATGGAACAAACAACAAAAAAACATCGCATGACATGGCTCATGGTAGTTGTTTCACAAGCATTAAATCGACCCTTGCCCAGAACACTGTATAATCCCAATGCACTGCTTTGATCCTGCTCTCCTCCCTAGTTTGCTGGATGCCGATACATGGGTGAGTTTGCCCCAAGCGTAGGCATGGAAGGAGATACAGTGAATAAAACATTACAAAGAAGTATTAAACATCACGATCTTTTTGTTTACCTAACACAGGGCCACCTTTGCAAATAAATAATCTGCTGACTTTGGTTCATCTTGCTAGCATGGAAAGGTTTTTCTTACTTGCAGTCGTCTTCACAAGTTCTCCACAAACGTGTAAATGGAGCAAATATATCTGAGTAGCAGATCCCAAAGGCTTTGGGTCTGTTTGGCCTGATGTATGTCAAGACAACCCAAGGCTATCCTGCTTCCACAGTGAAGTGTTAAAAGAAGCTCTCCATCACGTTAACCAAAAAAGAGAAAAACATAACTCTGACCTCTGTTTTATTCCCCCCAATCCTCTATTCTCTAGCATCAGGGATCAGCCAGAATTTGATTCTCTCTGCCAGTCCTTTCTCTCTTTTTGCCTACTCTGAAATATCACCTGTGTCAGGGAGCAGCAGAAACCTTTCTCCATTTGGCATAAAAATTTTCTGGACCCCAGACCTCTCTGCCTCAGGGGGACTATGGGGCTGCAGTGAATCCAACCATTGCAATCTGCACCATTGCACTTGAGCAAGACTGTGCACGTACGATGCAATGTGAAAAAGAAAATTTCAGCCTAGTAATGACAAGCCCCTAAGTGCTTTGGATCTTGGAAAAGACTGTTTTGATATTCTGCTGTATGTGTAATTTCAGTATTTTTTTTTTCCTCCCCAGTGATTTAAATTAATTTGAATCAAATCATTAGGCCCCAGACTGGTACTGAACATAATGACTCATCCCTAAATTAATATTGTCTATCCTGAGCTACTCCTGTCTAAATCACTGGAAGATTCATGCTCTTCACAAAGTCAGCTACATTCAAATGAGTTCTGCAACAGTTCATTAGGTAATGATGTAATTTATATGTCTGGGTCAGCAACTGTTTTCCTGCTCTGACTTAAAATGGACAGGTGTTCTGTAAACTTTTGACATTTCCCTGAGTAGGAAAAAGAAGGAAAAAAAAAAAAAAAAGAATAGCAAATAGAGCTTGAATCAGGACAAAACACAGCGTACAGTACTGCAGGAATTTCCAGTTCCACTTCTTCCTCGTACAGTGTGGCATATAATAAACCTGCCTCTCTTTCAGCAAATTCTGTCTTACAAATGATGTGCTTGACACGAGCACTTGAAAGGGGCTATACTAAAGAGGTCTGTTAGCATGAAGAATAAATGCACATAATTAGACTGAGTTCAGTGGTCTAGATGAAACCTTTGTATAACTGAAGTCAGTCATTTTAGATGCCTGCTGTACATTGGACCTCTTGCATCCCTACATCACTGTGCCACGCGCTGTGTTTCAATCACGGCTATACGAGAGGAGAGACTGGCAGCAACACAGCAAGAGTGTCCTACAAATGCTTTTCTGTGGCTATACAGCCCCCACGCTAAACGGTCTGCAAGCTAGGCATGAGGCAATTTATCTTCTGAAGATCTTAAATAGTATAGCCCGAGTGACACAAATGGAGAATTATTAACTTTTTATCAAACCTTTTTGGTTGGTTTTAATTGGGTTTTTTTTCTGATTATCAACTTGGGACAGTGGCTATTTTTATGTATTACCAAGCCTGTCAGTAAATGAGCTTCTTTCCTGTACACCTGTGTTGACAGGGTATGGCATTTCAGACTTAAGTAATCTTGGCCTCCTTAGGGGAAGAAGCTGTCAGTCGTTCCCTATAATGAATGGTAGGTTTATGGTATAAGGTACTGTCTGTAGTATTAAGCAGCAAAGAAAGTATGGCTGTCCTAGACTGTAAAGTGATGGCTTCTGGTTATGGTAGCTGCAATAATGAATAACTGAATGATACGACTTGACAACTGCTCCGTTTTATAAAATATGACACTATTTTTGCTTAATTTCTGTGTTTCCATGAACAGCTAGAACTTCCTATCTTCCTTCCACAAATAAAAGAGAAGAAGTGGGGATGGAAAAAGAAGTAATATAATTATTTCCTTCTCTCTTCCGTTTGCTGGCATAAGGCGATTGCCTAGCTATTGAATCCTTTAGTAGAGGTCTCTTCCAAAGCAATCTCGTGGCGAATTTATATGGCCGGCCTTGCTGGCGTCAGTTACTTTTGTAACCTGAATACGCTGGATGCAGCACATTTATTTCATTGTGTCGTTCCATTTGGAGGAAGTGAAGGAATAATGCTAAAAATGAGTGACTGAGCTGACGGAAGTGACATTCGAGATGGCAGTTCGGAGGGGCTCAGAATAATTCAAGTATAATGAATGTGAATCATACCCATATCAGCAGATTTGATATCTGGAAGCCAGTTTACTGAAACTCTTATCGAGTTGTGTCTCTGTAGCTTCTGAGTTGTTGGTGATTGCTCGGTCCCCAGGGCGTCTGGGGGATGGGCTTATGGACTGCTTTTCATCTGGCTGCTCTCCTCTAACTGCTCACCATCAGTGGTCCTATCTTTCTGCCATCCTTTTCAGGGTATTGAAGCATAGAAATTTCTTACCATACCAAGGCACAGTCCTGGGGCTATTAGTAACAGTTGTTTTTGTAATAGATGGAATCTGTAAGGATTCTAAATCCTCCAAAAATATTCAAAGTAGCTTTTACACTTTTGATTCTACTTTTTCCTAAGGCTTCCTCCATTTCCTCCTTGTGTCTGGGCTAAAATACCGTATGGGATGTGTCTTGTGGTTTTTTTCCCAGATCAGATGTTTTACAGAACTCAGAATGATTAGAAAAAAGTTAAAAGAACACTTTAAAACATACAGTAAAAGGTTGCTTTGCATATTAGGCCTAGAAAATGAGCAATGACTTTTTTTCATTTGTTCTTTATTTAACAGGAATTTCTAAACTATATGTGGTTGGACAAATTGTTGGGTATATTAGAATAAACTCACAGATCAAATTTTTAAACCAAACACTAAACAAATTCATTAGTAAAATACTTTACTTCGATTCTATAAAAGCTGTTGTTCAATCATGTAATTTTCTCCTTTGGCAGATTTTCAAAGTTTTCAAAATATCGATTGTTCTGTAATTTTAGTCCCCACAGCTGTGGCATAGAGTTAATTTCCTTATGAGTGAAGCCAATCTGCATAATTGAGATCTGAAACAATGGTACGTCTGCTGAACGTCTGCCTAAAGTAATTCTTGTCCTATCATAAACTACTTGCAGGAATACAGAGCATCATGTGCAACAGAGAAGTTTCACATGGAAAATAATAAAGTGAATGATTTAATGTTCCTGCAAACTGATTGGATGCATATATGTATGTACTTCTAGAGCCACTGGATGAATAGTTTCTAGTGTTCCCATCTCCCACAACGCTCTTTACACTAAGAGTTCTCTTCTGCTTGAAATCCCATGCACCCTTCATTTCCCACAGATGGCCCAAGGAAGACTCCCACTTTCCCAGAGGTGAGGAAAGAATTGTATTTATCCAGATGCCCATGTAAAGTCTTTCTTAGAATATGTCAAAAAAATGACAGGCTAGAGAGCTGACAGCTGCATGCTGCAGTGAGCCTCTGTGAGGTCTCAAACACCTCAGCTGGTAAAAGCAAAGTAGTAACCGGACAAGAAAAAACAGTGACAATAAAAGAACTTGGCTAGTAAATATTCCTGTGTATGTGAGTTGCCGTGCAACATCAGTGGGGACCAGCAAGATGCAAAGAGATGAAAAAGCAAGAGTGAGTTTCTGGACTGCTGATGATTGCCAGGCAGTCTCTTCTGCAACAGAGGTCCGGGAATCAAGTGGCTTCCCATGCTCAAGTCAATGGGCTTTGCCAACTTAAAGATTTCATGCCAAGGCTATCTTTCTGTTGTGAGGACCTAATCATCTCCATCCAAGGAGCTCACCACCAGTTCAATATAGGTTCCTTCTCAAGGTAAAGAGAGAAGATACTTTGCCGATAGGCTTTTTGTCCACCATTTGCCGCATGGTCAAAATTGAGATCTGTGCCTGTGAGAGGCATTGAATTTAGGAACATTCTAAGTCATCTCTTATGTCTTAAAAAATAGATGACTAAGCTTCCTCTCGTTTATATGTCTGCCTAGTGTCACACATCTAATGACATCTGCAAGGATGACTGGAGTTATTCAGCTGTATCCTCAATCACCACTTTGAACAGCTCCCCCTACCCTTTTGTTTTCTCTTTAAATACTGGAGGTATTTAATAGAAAAGGTATTTGGGTTTCTCTTTCAGGCTGAGATTTGCCCAGGAGTATTCAGGACAGAATATGTTTGTTGTAACCTGTGTCAGGGAGCAGCTGCTCTGTGCCCATCGCGCCTTTCATTGCTGCCCTGGGATGGATGGCTCGGTCTGTGAGAACCTGGCAGCCAAGTGGGTCCTGGTTTTTAAGATAGTCATGAATAGAGAGGTTCATCACAGGTCCTGCTTAGCCATGTTTTAAAGGACCTCTGTGACCCATTCACCCTTTGCTGAATACCACTATTAAGAATTCTCGTTTAGACAATATATGAATGGTGGTAGATATAAATATGCGTATATGTCTGTGTATGCATACATATATTCATATATACATGAAAGCCTTGACAGATGTGAGCAGTAGGTGTTATGGATGGTTGTAGCACATTGAAGAGAGAGCATTACAAATTGTGATAAGCCACGTGGCTGATCTGCATTTCGATTACACAATAAGCCGCAGCAGTCAAACCATCAATTTCAAAGCTGTGGTTAAGAGGAGCAAACTGCATCTAATTCGCACCACACATGGCAAGCTAAATCTCCAAAGCAGAAGAGGACCAAAGAGCTGGTTCCTACAAGGGAAAGTTACTGGCTTTTTCAGGGGGAAAAAAAAAAAAAATTACTTGAAAAATATGAGTAATATCTGCTTAAGAAATACAAGTCAGAGGTAGCTTGCACCCTGGTTACCTGAGCAGAGGGTGTTGGAAAACTGAATGGGAGTTCACACTGGTCTTTCAGAGCCTACACACCAACAGCTTCCACTTTGGAAAGCAGAAGCTATTTGGGTTCAGGAAGTGCTGAGCTTAACATTAAAATATGCATTCATAAGCCTGAGCACTTTACAGAATCAAAGTTTTATCTTTCCTACTGTACAACCGGGGAAACTGAGGCACAAAGAATATTCCCTATTTAAGGTCACGTGAGGAGTCTGTACTACAGCCAAGAGTAGAATTCACCTCCTTCCTTATCATGATGCTTTACACTCTGGATTATTACTTCTTTCCAAAATATAATTGGTTCAGAGTCACCCTGACACTCTGGCCCAGTTTCTTCCATCCGTTGTTAATTGTGGAATTATTTTAACTAAGAAACAGCTATGTTTTAATTTGTTTTTTCTTTCACAAAGATTGAGACATGCTTATTTAATTTAAAAAACCAAGCAAAACAGCCTTCTAACTATTATTACCTTTTTAAATAGACATAAAATCCCAGGATCTCTCTTCAGTTTTCAATTGTGTATGTTTTTTTTAGTCTAACTTCACTGCAGAATATTCTATTTACTTTTATGAAAGTTTAGGCTTTTGCTTGATGAAGCAGTGCTGCTCCCTTTTCAAGTTATTTTAATACATTTTTTAATTGCCCTAAATAATTGAACTGTTTTGCATATAGAAAGACCATTTCATTGTTTCATTTCTGTGCAGATTTTTTCAAAATTTCTATCATAGCTAGGATGCAGAAGTGACTAGATAAAAGCGTGTTAGTCACAGATGATAAAAGTTGAAGTCTGTCTCTTCTTCCCAAGCCTAATGTGGTTGCAGCACTACTCATTAATTTCAGATTGCCGGTGAATTTAAATATTGAGTGTCATTATTTTCTCCGTGTCTCCTACTGCTCTCTGCTGTCCCGCTTCTTGAGACAGCAACAGGAATCCGATAGTGCCGCCATCTTCAGGGACACGATGTGTTTCGCTCAGTGAGACACCTTAGCTGTTCCTGTGAGCAAACAAGCAAACAAATGCAGCTAAAGGACTTGGGAATGACTTTGCCGCTCAGGAAAACATTCTCTATCCTGCTCACTATTTTTTTTCAAGGCTGTAACTCTAAATGGTCTTTCAAGGTTCTCTTTCTCTTATCATCACTTTGTGATTATATTGACTGTATCTGTCACATTCACAGGCAACACTAAAGGGCGTAGCATCTCCTGAAAGGCCAGGAAACCTTCTGAAGGCTTTACTTCTGATGGAGAATTGATGTCAAAGTACAATGCTTGGAAAAGAAAGCAAAACCCGTTTTGCCATAAGAGCAAAGCGCTGTCCACCCTCTTTCAGTAAGAAATGCCATTTCATGAGTTCAAGTCAGGATTTGTACCTGCTGCGCTAACCCTCTGACACAGGCATGGGAGTCATATGACAGTGTCTTTAACATCATCTGCAGAAACCTATGCCTTCACTGAATGTCTATATACCTCCTGGTCTTTATATGTGGTTTCTCAGTGTTGGGTATACATGAGAAAAGGTTATGGATATATACAGACACATTACATTAATACTTAAGGGTGAATTTTTGAAGCCTGAGTGAGTGTGTGTGTGTAAGACTGTGGGGATGGAGAGGGACATGGACCCCTGCTGATGTCACCGAGAAGTTTTGGCATGTGGGGAAAGGAGGTGAACGGTGGTGGGGCCAATTGGGTCAACCAGAAAAACTGAGCTTAGCTGTGATTCTTAAATGGATACTCATGAGTTTTAGATGTTAAACATATTTGCTATTGCATCGGGCATTGCTGATTTAAAAGAAGAGTATGGCAAAGCTTTAGACCTATCCAGCTAAAAGTTGACTCTGAGCACTGTTTCTTGGCCTCTGTGAGCAGCATGTTTTTTGGATGTGATGTGCTCCGGACATCACCGGTGATTTTGCACATCTGGGAAGGAGAGTGCACGGGACTTCTGTCCTGTCAGCCCTTGAGCAGGATTTTGTCTTCAGAGTATAACGTCGAAGACTGTAGAGAATCTTAGGCTACAGACATGGGTACAAAAACCTGTTAAATGTGGATTGTACAGTAGGTTGTGGTGCCATGTTCAGCTCCCTAAACATGAGTCCCGCGTGCAGGTCCCCAGCTCAGGAGCTCATTCCCTGTGGAAGAGCCTGCCCTAGGGCTCACCAAGTCACAGAACCTCCTGCTCCAGCTCCTCCTGGCCCTGCCCACACGGGCCGTCCACGGCACCAGGAGGAGGCAGCCTGAGAGGGAGCCCCAAGCACCAGGAGCCCTGTTTTTGCTCTCTCCTCGCCCCAGGCACAGGACCACCAACCACAGGGTCCAACAACTCCCTGGAGACCAGCGCGGGACATGCCAGGGTGCTCTCCTCACTATCATCCACACGGGCCCTCTCCATCCATTTTTCAACCCTAGACAGTTTCCCTTTAGTTCTCTGCTCTCATTAGTTCTCTAGTCTCTGTTTTCGCCTAGCCTTTTGTCATCCCATGAGGGCTTAGGGGTTGGTTAGGAGGGATGAGACCCTTGAAGGACCATGGTAAAGGATCTGTGCAGGTTGCCTTTGGTCTCATTAAAATCACAGCTAAATCACAAGTGTGCCTTCTGCGTGAGGATGAATTTTCCCTCTTTTCTCCTTTCCCAGCCCCTACCTGTGATACGGGATGCTCGACTCCTCTGCTTTTCAGCACCGCTGTAGGACCATCAGGACTTTTTATTATCCATAACCTTCCCCCTGCTTCACTCTGCACATCCTGGGGAGCCTCGGACCACCGCTCTACCACTGCGGCTTTGAGTTGTGCTGTCTCCCTCACCTTCCGCTGCCTGGCCGGCTGCAAAGGCATATTAATGACTCCCGCAGCCTCGGAGTGCAGCACGATGGGCAGAGCTACTGGCAGAGTTTGCTTTCAGCTCTTGGGGCTGAAGTGGTTGACAGATGTTTGGAGGATTTCTTGTCTCTGGACCAGCGCTTCGTCTGTTCTGAGTTATTCAAAACACAAACAGTGGGTTGGCAGGAGTGAAATATGCTCAGAACAGGGACGTCAAAACAGAAATATATTTTTAAAAAGATAAGTGTCAAAAAAAAAGAAAAAAAAGGTGTTCATGCAGTTTATAGCAAGATGTATTTAAATAGTTGAGATTTTCTTCTTTTAACCCCTTGGGGTCCCACCTGACATGCTATTCTGCTATATATATAGCGATTTTCATGCTTAAATATTATCAAGGGCATTTTGGGTCCTGGGTCCCTGCTCTGCTGACGGATGGATTGGCCACATTTCCAAGGTGTTTGGAGTACTAGCTAACAACATAATTTGGGACTATCCCATCAAGTGTACTGTTGTAAAATTGTAGCGAGATCCTGCAAATGCAGTGAGTGACACTGTTGAATGGAGTGGTGGAGGGGGCATTTAGTGAAAAATAGAATTACTCAAAAATCCAGAGAGGAGTGGGGGAGAGATAGGGAGGAGAGGATGGCAAAAGAAAAAGAAGGCTTGGATTTAAAGGAGAAGAGAGGCAGTTCTGCATATTTCAAAATTGTAATCAGTATAGGAAGAAGAGTTTCAGGGTCCTGTAGCAGATATAGCTTGCCTGCAGCCTCCTCTGCATGTGCATAGTAAGGGGAGGGTGGTAGCTGATACCAAAATGAATCAGCACCAGAGTCCTCTGAAAAGGGCTGTGCTCCTTTGGCTGAGTTACTGCCAATGGGCTGGGTGTTAGTAACCGCAGTCGCAGGTAGAAAAGTAAGTATTCCTCTGTGAAATCTTTGGAAAATAATCCTAATAAAATTCAAGAGAAAATATAGGAATCAAGTGTTTAAATAAGCAATGGAAACAAAGTCCAAAAACAGAGGATAAAAGTGAAATTATTTCCATTATATTTATGCTTTCTCTTCTTTTTTGAATGTGATGATTTTTTGGAAAAACAAAACAAAACAAAAAAACAACATTCCCAGAATATTGAACGTTGTAATGTCCTATCCAAATGTTATTTGGTCAGCGTAAGAACTGTTTCTATTAGAATAAGGGTAGCATAGGAGATAAGGATATAATCCCATTATTGCTCTGCACTAATAAGTCAGCAGAGTGCTGCTTTGCTGGCTTTCACCAGTTGCAGAAATAATTCTTTGTTCAGCTATTGATGCTGTTCATGTGGGTATCATGCTTTTCTGTTTTTCACATAACTTTGTGTTCTGGTTATAATCCTTGTCATCAGGGCAGTCATGGAGTAATATTACCCGATCTCAGGACAGTCTTTGACCTGCAAATTAATCTGTTGCTATGTTTTATTTTGAGAACACTTTTGGTGACAGTGGATTCTTGCTGTGTTGTCACTGCTCATTGTCATGACAATGTGCTTGGTAGGAACGCTTATTTTTTTCAGAATCTTTCTGTTCTCATGGTCAATAGTACTGATGCTCTGGCATTTTCCATTTTTGTTGGGATCTTATGTGAACCTGAAAGCTCCAAATGTACATGCATGGTGGATTTATGCATTCTAGTTTTGAGCTTGCAGCACTTTTATTACCTTTATAACAGTCTGGACTGTGACTGAGTGCCCGTTCTTTTTTCTTTCCAATAGATGGATGGCTGTGTGACCAGGGCCCAAGTTAAAAGCGATGGGACTGCTTTTCTTTTTGCATTAGTGTAACTGTAGCTGACTTCACCCAGATGAACTTGACTGATATTATTGCCAATGAAGAATTGAGCAAAATCTGCCTGCATTCAGTGGATGCTTTACATATTTCTTTTACATCCTCATTTTTTTATGTCAGTGTAAGCAGATTTTATGAATTTTTACCATCCATAAAGAGAGCAGGTAGCCAGGGAAGATACTGCATTTTTTTTTCTGAAATGAAAGTGGTGATATTTACCCACATTAGATTCATAATGAATGTCAGTTTTGATCTGTTTGTGTGCATTTGGGGGTGGACAATACTTAAACATTCATACTTAAAGCATTAAAACACTTTGCAAACTATTGTAGCCGAGGGCATAGCTACGCCTACCCAGCTAGCGTAAGAATTGGTGAGTGGGTGTGGAGAGGGAAAGGACAGAAAAAGATAAAAAAGCAAACCTGGGCAATCTGTATTTCACATAATTGGATCCAAACAATGATATGCCTTCATTCTCGCTGACCCCCAGGTTTAAGGTGTAATTGCTTTCTGTCGTTGGAGGCATTTTGGCTTGTGTTGTAAACCCAATGGAGAGATGGTCTGTAACTGGCCGTGTTGCCTGTCTGCTGGGTGATCCTAGAAGCATCCTGCTGCCTCCGGCCATTCCCGCTTGTGTTGCTGGACAGTTTTTGAGGCAGACCCAGCAGGCTGAAGCCTTGATCTGAGTCCGAGTATGGAATATGAACCCATAATGCTGGGCACGGACTTTTAACACGGGAAGTTAGAAGACGTGTTTACTTAGGAAAGCCCAGATACATAACCCCTGCTCCGCCATGGAGCTGGAGACTGGAGGCACTTTTAATTTCTGTCTTGGTGGCCAGCAGTACCCAGCTGAAATGTCACAGTTCACACTTAAAGAGCATTCTGATTTTTTAGTTCCCTCTTCATTCATCTTTCTTTTAGGAATACTTTATTTTAAATTGATTTTGTTATTAGTGGATCTGCTCAGAGGCAGTGCACCTGTTACATATATTGAGAACCTGACTCCTGACTTTAGTAGGAGCAAGTGACAATGTTTTAAATTAAGCTGTCCTCCCTGCAACTATCCTTCTTTCCTTTATCTCCCCACCCAGCCATAAATAACCAGGCAGCAGAAGGCAGGTAGTGTTATAAATTGTCAGGCTACACAATTGCCTCATGTTCTGCATTCTGTTCTCTTTCCCCACTATCATCCATTTTAAACTAAAAGTTCATCCATTTGTGGTTATGCCATGAGAGGATGTCAACTAAATTCATATTGTAGTGTTTAAAAAGTATTAAAGAATACAAATATATACCAATACATTGATAATGCTTAGCAACCAAAAAAACCTACGACTAACTGGACAGTAGTGCTTTATTACTGTCATTTAAAGACCAAGGGAAGTGAAGTATAATATGGGGAAGAGCGATTATCACTCATAGTCTCTCATTTAAAAAGATGAGTGCTGGTTTCACTTGCCGTAGTGGCCCATGATCTATTAGCCCTCTGTTTCCCTTATACAGTAGGTGTTCTTCTAATAAAGAGCTCGCTAGTTACTTCTAAAATGTCAGTATATCATCCATCCCGGGTCTTCATGGTGGTGTTACTAACCAGTTGCAGGCAGGAATTGTAATGAGATATGGCCTTCTTGCTTTCCTAAACGCTCAGCCAGAAACGCATGGCACAGTATCTGCCGGGCAGTCGGGGTGGCTGGCAGGGGCAGCATCCTTGGCTGGCCCCGTCTTGCTTTTGGGTTCCTGCTCCCTCTCCGTTTTTTATCATGGCATTTCAGACTGCCTCACGCTATTCCACTCCCCCTTGGCCGGCGCTTTGCTGTATTTCCAGAGGCGCTATAACAAGCGCAACTTGTTTTGCATTGCAGTTACTTTCTTAAACACAGCTTCACTGTCATGTAACGTACATGGATTAGGTCTGAGTTGCAGAAATGTGTTCACACTTCTACCTAGAGCTTGTTCTTTACGCTGGGGCTGCGAGGCAAGCGTGACCTCCCGGGGGCACTGCTCCCCACACCACTCCAGGCTGCCACATGCACATAAAAAGGATAATCCCAATTCCTCACACCAACCCTGAGTTTCATCTTTATTTATCAAAAAATGTGAGGGAGTGCTTCAGTGCAACTCGCAAACTTCTTGAAAGAAAAAGACAGAGCAACATCTACCCCTGTCAGAAAACTTTTCACACTTTTACCATCCAGACTATGACTGGCATCTTTCACTTATGTCTCAATAAGTGTAAGAAGACAAAAAGGGGGTCAGAACCTGCTGTCGACTGTCCACTGTTTGCCCTAAACTGCCCCTTGCCCTGACACAGCAAATGCACGGGTGAGCCAGCTTGTAGGGGAAGGGGACTTAAGGGGGGGAAGGTGGGTGGAGTTTTTTTGGGGGCTGTTTTTGTTGGTTTTTCTTTAATCACTAGCAGCTTCTAAAATGTCTAATCGTGCAGGTTCTTATCTGTGCTGCCAGTTTCCTCGTAGATTTGTCTGAATGTTTGCCATCTTGGATAACCTTCAGGCATTATGCAGAACCCCACACACCGTATCCTGCTATCAGTTTTAGAGCTGAACTCCCCTCCCATTGCCACTGAAATTTAGATGGAGGGGGGTGGTTTGCATAAAAAGCGATGACACAATATGGTCCATGATCTTGTTTTAACAAATCAGGCTGACTTGCCAGATGGGTTTCTACTGTTAAGAGCAGACAATGCAACACTTGTTGTGTCTGATTTCTGGAATTCTGGGGATGGAGACCAAAAGTGCTGTCATTGAAAGTAGTCCAGCATTAGTCAACTTCCCTCCCCTTTTCACTCTTCTGAAAATCTTTAGAACCGTGTTTTTGACAGTGAGCATTTTTGCATAAATATTTTGTTATGCAAACTTGAGAATGAAAAAAAAAAAAAAAAAAAAATCTGCTTCTACATACTTGAGCCAAGCTTTCAGGATATCTTTCATGCCGTGCTTTTTGTGCAGTGCCAGTCTCAAAAAATTATACAGAGCTGTTGAGAAAGAAAGGTATAATACAGTGCTGCGGCTCTACAAACTAATAACATCTGAGAGAATGATCAGTTGGGCAGCATGACACTCTTCATGTTTCTCCTTTTTCTTATGATTTCAGTGGTTAAATCACAGCCTTCAGAAGTGACTTTCACAGAAAAAGTCATTAATAAAACCAGGAGGATGACAATAAACTTTATTATATTTGTGCTGCCAACTTCCAGGAGAATACAGGACTATTTAAATAGATGCTCTGATTCCATGTAAGGAATCACTGGCCATGAGATATGAATACCAGAATGACAGCAATGATGTATTCCAGGCTGGAGACTAATCAGGAGATTAATATGTGTTTGTCCAGTTCACTGTTAGTCTTGCTAGTTAAGCTGACTAGTGACAGATATAGATGGGGGTAGGGCAACGATTTGTTATCCGCTATAACACATAAATCTATAAATAAACATGTGACAGAATAAGCGCCATGAGTTGGGGAAACTGATTTTTTTAGAGACAAGGATGTCTTATTCTATCCAAAACTGGAGGCAGTCATGCTAATGAGTGGGAGATGATTGTAATAGATCAGAAACAGGGATTGGAGTTAGTAATGATCTTTTGTTTGCTCTGTTTCTTGCTTGGAAGTAGGAAGCTTTCAAAGAGGGAACTCAGTGGTAAAATGTGAGTTGGCCCTGGTAAGTGATGCTAAGGGTGGATCTGGCAGCAGCACGGGATGAGCCTCTCACATAATTTGGGGGTGGAAGGGGAGCTGTTGAGTGAAATATAATTATGGCTTGCCTGGCTGGTAATGCTGCCTTGAAGTTGCTCTCCTCCCTGTATTGTGAAGACGTTTTCAGTGCAGCTGGAAACGCTGTTGCTAACCAACACGTGAATGTGAACACTAAGAATATAAAACCACTGGCATTTTAAAAGAGAAAATGTAAAGGCTCTTCATCTGGAACATATTTGTACTTGCTAATAGCTTCTGACAGTGATAAACTTGTGGGTAGCACCATTACACAAATGAGAGGTTAAAAATTCCAAAGGATTCCTCCAAACATGAACCCAGGGTGTTTTTAAGGTTCCTGGCAGTGAAGAGGTCTAGCCCAGCCTGCCTTGCCATCCAAAGATGGACTTGTTCATTTCATTGCGGATCTTCCTTTTCTGCTGGTTAGGAATGAGGAGAAAAAAAATAAATTGGAAGTGGTTATATTTCAGGAAAACACATCTTGCTCATAAATAGAGGAATCGCTGTAGTAGCCATAATGATGCATCTAGTCAAGCATCCTTAATAAGCTCCTGACGCTCTGCTTCATTTGTGCCAGACGGCAGCCCAACACAGGCATTGGAAATTAAAGTTGCCCTTCAAAGCTGGACCTCTGACGACTGGCATTTCACCTGCGTGTTCTGCCAAACGATCGTGCTGTGCAGGGGCCCACCTCTGCAGAGGAACTGGCTTCTTGCTATCCTGCTAGTCTTCAGTGTCACCTCTCCCCTCATGACTTATGGAAACTCATTCTGTGTTACCAAAAGAGGAATGAAGGAGGAGACTATTGCAGGATGTCTGAAGAGCAATTGGAGAGACATGTATTCCTTTTTTTAGTGTTGTTTTCAAGTCCACGTTCTTTTAGGAAGAGACAGAAGTCTCAAGGTTCTCCCAAATCATCCTTGAAACCATTCAAACATGTTTTTCTGAGAGACTGAGAATTAACTAGGATTGAATTAGGTTTGGCCTGAAGTATTTTTTAACTCAGTCAGAATAGCTTCTTTTTGCACGTGTTCCCTCGTGTCAAGCAGAGCAACATATAGGTAAAAGCAACCAGAACGCAGATTAAATGTACTCATATAACAACGATACAATCCTGTTTCCTACCAGGCATATTTCAAATGTATCTTTTCTTGCTAATCTCTAACTGTTAGTGCCTCATCCTTTGACCCTTTGGCTTTGCTGGCAGCTTGTATCAGTCAAGTGTTGAGGCCAGCAGCTTGCATTGAGCTCCTGTGCCACACTTGTGCTTCCTACTCCCTCTGCTCGTCTCTGCTGCCTCTTCCTCCCTTCAGCTGGTGCAATTCAACACACTTCCTCCTCCTGGCAGGACTGCAGCACTCGCTAAATTCAGGTCTAAATGGCAATCTGGGATAGCATCACGGCACCTGTAGTGAGTTAAACCAAGTGTCTTCCTCAAAACCTCTGCTGCAGCAGCCTGCCTGCCTGTTTTCTGGGCGAGCTGCTTTGTGAAGGGGGCAGAGCAGGCAGGCTGGATGGGAGCGCTCCTCGGGCTGTGGGAGGCGTGGGAATGGCCGCTTAGGCACCTGCAAGGGGTCTGTGTGTGCCCTGATCTCTGCTCGTTAGGACTTCTTAATTCTTCCTCTTGCTTCAGCTAGGCTTTTGCAGGTATCCAATGCCGAGCTGCCATCTAATTTTTTTTTTTTTTTAATTTTTTCTTTTGGGAGCAATCTTTTCTGTTTGGGGTGAAAACAAGCTGTGCTTGAGCACTGCTTCATGTCTCTAAAAATAAATGTTGGCTTTCTAAGCGCACAGCACACTCCCTCTCTTTCTGCCTCTCCGTCTCCCCCCGCTTCCCTCTCTCTGCTTGCTTCTTTCTGCTGGAGAGACTGGGAGGGGGGCATTCTTGGCAACTACCGAAGATGGATCCTAAGTGGTGCACAAGAGCACACATAGCAATTTGGCACACAGCAGGGGCTGGGGGCGGGAGGCATTTTGGATTTGTCAGCTCATCGGCACAGCTAGGTTCTTGTCAAACAGCAGAAGTTGCACAAGTCCCTGGTGGCTGAGATGCAATCGGTGAAGCTGTGTTGGTCTGGAAAAGCAAAGATGTGAGGCCACAGGATCATTTCTCGCCCCATGCTGCATCACAATTTACAAATCGGGTTGCAATCTGATGTTACCTTCTCAACACCCGTCCTCTTTCTTGTCTTGCGTGCCCCAAATTTTATGTCGGTTTTGATATCTATTCTCTGCCTGTGTATCTTCATTTCCCTGCCTTCACATATCAGCAATTCTGTTAATTATGATTCTGTAATATTAATTGCAAGGAAATTTTAGAGACCTTATTGTGGTCAGCACAAGCTTATGCCTGGGAAAGTTTTTTGTCAAGCACAGGGATTTCCAAAAGGTGATACGTGTACCATGGGAGTTATACGAGCTGCTGTGAAGCAGTACCCAGTACAGGGCTGAACCAGGAGTTGCCTTTGCCATTAATGCTGCTGCCATTGACGCAGCATTGATGACCTGTCAAAAAGTATAGAAAAATTAAAAGTGTACTGCATTCCTGGTCTGGAATATCAGTAGGGTCTGAATATACTCTGCATAGCATGATATTAATTTCCTCTGATGAGATGCCTTACACTTTCTTAAACTCCTTTTCTGACTTAAAATATTTTTTTCACTGTATTTTTGCATGACTTGGAGACGCCTTTTCTATTTGGGCTTGCAAGCAAAAAGCATTGGAGCTTTTTACCTCTGTGCTGTTTGGGAGATGTGCTTTCATCTGCAGGTAAAATATACAGTATAATTTTGAATATGCTTGTTTTCCTTCCATGACTGTCAGTTGCTTCAATTCATGCTATATAAATTTCTGTAAGATACCTCGGTAACAGGCCTGTGTAACTGTGTGATTAGGTTCTTGCCTTGACCTCCGCTGTTGTAGGAGATGTTGAATCCTAATGAAGGGAGCATGAGGATGCTGACAGATCCCCGCTTTTGTGTGTTCACAACTACTACCCCCGGTGCAGCACTGCACTCTGATATAGTGATACAGGGCTACTTCTCTGCGAGTAGGTGCAGCAAAGTCCTGAGGAGATATTTTAGAAACCATTAAGCCAATCTGTCACATAAGGCTTGGCCTGGAATTAATTTTGTGCTAACCTGATGATCAATCCAGCCTTCCCCAGAGCGGAAGAGACGGCATAATTACAGCCTTCTGTAGGAATGGAGCTAGGACGTTCTGGAAATCTCTCTTCAGGACTCGAGCAGTTCAGAGGAGCTACTGCTCAGCCTTATCTCCCATAACACAGCCCTGCACATCACACACACCATTCTGCACACCGGATGGAGAACTGCGTGTATTGCTATTTTTCAGATGAACTGATATACTTAAAAAAAAGAAACAGAACAAAAACTTGATGATTATTAGTAACCAAAGATGAAAATAGATCCGTGTGCATCAAAACATTCAAATTTTTGCTTGGGTAATTAAAGGGTGGCTGACAGAGAGTTCAAAAATAAACCTCTAGTCTAGTGATTAAGGCATTCTGCCAAGTTAAATTCCTGTGGCGGAAATATGTGAATATTCCCTTGTATATACAGACTGGCTGAAAACTTGCGTATTGCTTTTGTCTTATTCATAAGAATTTATTCTACCTATTCTACTAAAATAGCAACAGTTTGAAATTGCAGACATCTCCCTCAGAGTGCTTTGTAGCTGTAGCTTGGTGGGTAGGACCTTTTGTTGGGTTCAGTTTCCCTTTAGACAGGGAACGGAACCTAACTTTTTTTTTCATACAGGGTCACAGATCTAACCATCAGGTGTTTTAGCAAAAAAAAAAGAAAGAGAAGAGAGACATAAGCTGTGACATTGGTTGGCCTAATCTTCAATATAAACTACAGTCCTAGCTGTTTAGTGTTGCTGCTGCGATGAAGTACAACCGAGTACACCCAGTTACACGTATTTGGAACAGTTGTAGTGAAAACTGGAGGCACCTCCACAACAAGGCAGAAGCCAAGTGTTGCTTTTGAGTGTCCAACTCTTGTGGATCTGATTGTATCTATTTTTGTCCTCTTGTATCCTTGGGTATACATTTCAAAGTACAGAGGTTGGAGGGGCTGGACTAAAAAATGATTTTCCTCTCGTTATTGCAATATTGATTCTTGTGATAATGCATAGCAAGCTAGCTCGACAACATCGTGGGAGACCATACACTCACTAGAAAACCTGTGATACCATAAAAAAAAATCAGCACATACATGAGAAAACTCAATAGTAGGGTATAATCTCTTGTGGGAATTGCATGCAGGCACATTCAGGTCCAACACTAGCTTCATGCCAGAGTCTGAGCAGCTTGTTTCATGTTGTAAGTGCTTGCGCAATATTGAGTGATGATACCAGCTGTGCTCAGGTTCTTGAATTACAGCTAGATGGTGGCCATAAGGGGACACACCGTGCCTGCAGGAATGGTTGGCTTGCTGCTAGACCGAAAAGCAGAGGGTTGGAAGCTGAGACTGAAAAAAAAATAAGTAGTTTCCTGAATCGCTCTGTTGTTTATTATAACTCTCTTGGAGAATATGGCTTTGCATGTCAAATTTTTATTCTGATATGCTTACCTTCTAATGGCATATGCTGGCATATTGTCCCATATATAATACAAGCTTAAAGCAGACAGCTAAATCCCAATACACTCAGAGGTGAGATTGAGTCTCTTACCTGCACTCAAGCTTTGTGGCTAGATTTGGTCTTCGCTTGGTCTTGAATAATTTGCGACGAGAAGTCTAGCTAAGGACACACATTTCCTGAAATGGATATGCAAGCCATGCCTCAGCCACAAACATCCCTCACTAAACTGATGTCTGGTGCTTTCCTCTTTTAAGGAAAGCTGTAATTTTCTTCCTCAGTATCCTTAATGCCTTTGACAGAAATCGAACAAAGCAAAGAACAATTAAAATTATTTGTTTATATAGGTGGCTGCACATGGTCATTTAACAGATTGTATCACATCAGGACAAAGCTTCCCATGTTCCAGTTTGGTACGTATCATAAGGATTGGAAGAAGTGGATCTGAATCCACATTCCTTAAGAGAAACGTTCCTTTCTCTAGTGGGCCGGATTACGTAGCTTTCATCACCTGACATCTTTTCTCTGAAAAGCTGTAAAATACAAAGAGAATTTTCCAAATCTACCAATAATGCTATTTGAAAGATTTAAATGTTTGTTTTAAAGATTTAGTCTAAAGATAGATGTTCTGGCTAAACTGAAACATTTTTTTAAACTGAATGACTCGAATGGTTAGTCAGGGAATGAGTAGAGAATACTTGGCTATTGCAGGCTGGCGAGCCCATCTTGATTTGGTCAGGTAAACAAATAATACAGCTAGTAGGGAAGGAGAGAACCTGCCCAGATCTTGGCCTGATCTATATATCACTATCAAGAGAGAAACTTGGTTGTGGAAATTAATCAAGTTTCTTTTCCCCAGGGATAAAAGACGTTACTCAGAGGATGCAAGGGGAATGTAGGGATTCAGCTGTGTCACATTTTCTCTCTAATTTAGCTGTCTAGAGAGCCTCCCACGTTTTGCAGAAGTGGAAACATCCAGTTTCATTTTATCTTTCTCAGACTGCAGTAGCTTTCTTCTTCAGAAGCCAAGGTCTCTCTGCATTTACTTTTGGTGTTTGTCCCTTTAATTCTCCTACAGTTTCACAAATGCTTCTGGTGTATTTTTAAAATTTAGCTTATAATCACATTTTTTTAAAAGGCACCATCTGGTCCCTGACATGGTTTAAAATAACAATCCAGCCAGCACGAAGCCAGCAGCAAGACTTTACACCTTTCACAATCCAGTATGATAGTTTCTCCACCTATATTTCTCCACAAACACTGCCACCATCGGGTCCCATTCCCTCCAGATAGGTCTTGCAGAAAGCAGGGCCTTGCACCTCTTGCTTTCCATCCCTTTCATCTTGAACATAGTCGTTTTATGGAATAAAAATGGATGCATCAAAGAAGCTTACAGCTAGGACTGTGGAAGATCTGCTGTAAACTGTTTGGTCGGAGAATTTGGAGTTGGAACTCACGTTAGTATTTAAGCTGCCCTCTGGTGCTTATCGCTGCTGCAGCGCATGCCTTCATCGCTTCCCCTGGTGCCTGGAGACCCCTGCAATATCCAGGGAGCAGAGGAAATCAAGCGCTGCAAAAATTCCTTAAAAAAAAAAAAAAAAAGCGGCCCAATTCTGTGGGTGTTTTATTTTAAGCAGGATGTTAACATGCTGTGTTATCATTGCAGGTTATGCTGGGCGGGAAGGTTTTCTTGATTTTGGTTTTTATGAGTCACTTACAGCACTAGCTTATTTTACCTTCTTGCTGTATGCAACAGCACTGTCTGTCATGGTGCTTTCCCAGTCGCCACAAATCAAAGCATGCCACTAAGTAGTGCGATCGTGCGACCGTCACCCTCAGGCAACACCTGTGTCTGTCATGGTGCTTCCCCATTAGCCACAAATCAAAGCATGCCACTAAGTAGTGCGATCGTGCGACTGTCACCCTCAGCAGGGCTGAGGCTCAGCCTGGTGTTTCTCTTCCGGCTGTTGGAGGACCTGAGGTTGTCGGTGCCGAGGTAGCAGAGACAGTAAATACAAATATATCCTTTCCTATTTGCAGCCAGCAATTTTGGAAGGACCAAAACCACTGCTGGAGAGAAAAGCAGGCTAATGTGATAAACGGGCAAGGACTGTACGGGGCTCTGGGACTTCCGTGCAGGTTATCCGTCTGGTGGGCTATTCACTCTTTTTTTTGTTTTCCGTTTAACTAAAGGCCGAACTGGACAATTATTTACCTACAAGCTGCTCTGTGCCTGGATCAT
>NW_009197366.1:21900-30349 GCF_000690835.1 Fulmarus glacialis | reverse complement strand
TGGAATCCCACCCGGACCGATGCTGGCGCTGGCACCGGCCTTCCCATTATATCAGGAAGGGCTGTGTCCCGTCGTCGCGATGCCCCGGCCCCCCAGGCTGGCCCCAGCTGTCCGCGGGACGTGGAGCGGGGCGGCGGGCACCCAGGGAGGCTGCTGCAGGGAGAAGCAAACCGTGACTCCACCGGAGCGGAAAGACGGGAGGCTCCTGGATGGGACTACTCCTGTTGTGTGGATGGGGTAAGGAGAAGGTCTCAGCGGAGCCCTGGGCTGGCGGTTTTGCGGCGCTGCTCTTAGAGGAGGGAACCACCAAAAAAAAAAAAAAAATTAAAAATCAAGTGTCAGCACTGAAATTAGCAGATATGGGTTGCGTTTGCTCATCTGTTGGCCATGCTTTCTTTACAGCACAGCACTTTGGGTTTGCATTAATTTTAATCGGCGTTCTCTAATTTTAGAATGCTCCTGTGCAAAGTTACTTTCAATTCCAGTGGTGATTAGATGGTGATGACATGTTTTAATAATAAACATGGGAGAGATATAGAAAAAGAAATAAAATGTGCTGACTGCACTTGCAGGGAGGGGAGAAGTGCTATTGCTCTGCTCTAAAAGTATCTGATCTGTCTGCTCAGGGGTAATATCTTAAGGTCTCCCATCTCCATTCTTTTTTTTTTTTTTTTTTTTTTCTTTTTTTTTTTTAAAACCATAATAGCTTCTTTTGGTAAAAACAACAAAATATCTAGGTGGTGTTTATTTAGCATAGAGGCTGGAGAGAGGAAGGGGGAGCCGAAAGGCTTGTAATGCTTCACAGGATCATTTCTAGTGCCCTGTTCCCTTTATGTGACCCCTCTCGGTTGACTGTGTGAGGAGAGGCAGGGCTGTCGGGCAGATCAGAAGAATCCGTGTGCCGCAGTGTGACTTCTGCTGAACAACGGGTGCGTGCGCCCGCATGGTGCCTACGTGCATGCTCATGGACGGAGCGAGGCAGGTTTGCTTAGGGAGTCGGGCAGGCTTTGTCTGCAGTGTGACAGTCTGCTGTGTGCTGGAAGCCAGACACTGCTGCTGCTTCTAAAATAAAGGGGGGGAAAAAAAAAAGCAAAAATTAAAAAAGAGACTCGTCTCTGTAATTCAGCAATTTCTGCTCTGAATTGGAGCGCTACCAAGGGCAGAAGGTTGGCCCCAGCAGCACTTCTGGAGAGTGAGATAGATGCAAAAGACACAAAGTCCCTTGACTTTGGTAGGCTTTGGATCAGCATTGTCCTCGCTTTTTTCATCTATGGGTAGCAGTAAAACAATTTTCTGGAAGTTGTGGAATAAATAAGCGCTATCTGGACCAAATAAATACAATATGGAACTGATGAGGAAGCTCCAACTTCACAAGTGTCAGGTGTCACAAGTGTCAGGCACAGTCCAGGTCTAAATTTCTTTCCAGGAGAGGTATTTGGTTGAGTCCATTAAAATTCAAACATGGTCTTGACAAGAAAGAGAGAAAATGCCTTTTCTCGGTGCTGTCTGTGACAACTGCATGTGGGGTTGTGCCTCAAAGTGGAACAGAGGCTCTTTGCTGCAGGAACCGTAACATTTTGAGGGGTTGCGAGACCCTTCCCGGGCTGGTACCTCTGACTGAGGACACTGTGCTACTGTAACACTATTACTGTCCTGCTGCTCATGACCTCTCCACTGCCAGCACTGCCCTGGGGACTTGACGTGGTTGTTTGGCAATGAGGACACTATGTAAACTATGATAATCCCATACATCTCGTAACACCCTGACTCATGCTTCCAGCCAAACCTTTCTCCAGCTTCCTCTCTGCTTCCACCCACCCAACCCCGTTTCTGCTCCTCTTATTTTGATACGTGATTCAGAATTTGCTGCGCCTCAAACCAGTGCTTCAGCTGTGCCTGAGCAGGCGCTCCCGCGCAGGGATGGGCCAGCGCCGAGGGCTGGTGTTTTGCTGAAGGGAGACACGCCAAGGCACAGGGAAAATACACGGCCGTCTCCCTTTCAAAGTTGTTTATTTGCAACTTTGTGAGTGCTTCTCTACTCAGCTCACAGAGAAGTCATTTGCAAATTTGATGCGAGTTTTTAAATACAAGATGAAAGTGGATTTCGCTGCCACTAAACTCGGCGGCTAAGGAGACGTGCAGCAGTCTGCGTCCCTGGAGAGCCGGGTCCGTCGCCTTACAAAGGATCTTGCATCTGGGTAGGAAAGCACAAATGAGTATGTGGATCTCCAGCAGTGCTGGGGACACGCTAGATTAGAAAATATAGGAGACAGGACAGCATGTTAATGAAAAGTTTTATTTCTTTTTTTGACCATTATGAGGAAATGATCAGAGTTACAGAAGTTTAAGAAGAATAAAATGTTTCTCCTACTTTGCACACAAATCACTGATCTTGGATGGAAGTTAGAAGGCATATCCAAATAAGTTTTACAATTGGCCTTTCGTAACCAAGCAGATCATTGCTGTATCTGCACAATTTTTTTTTTTTTTTTCACTTAAAATTATGTATCAGTTTCATAGGAAACTGACATTATGGGTTTATGGGCTCCTGCATTACCTTATGTAGTACATCATACTCATAACTTACCATCTAGTAACTTCTTGGGCATATAGCTTGTAATGTCACTGCAACATATTATTAGAAAATCCAGTTACACTTCTAAGCAGTACAGGAATCCTCTCTGTTACTGTAAACACATTACCTGGACAGAGTTATTTTAATTTAGTCATAAGGAAATAGAAGAATATAGTCTAATGACGTACACATCTAGCTAGTGAGAAAGGCAATCCTTTTTGCCTCTTCAACTATTACAAATATCTGCCTTTTCCTACGCCCTAGGAGTATATGTACATGTATGCATTTGAGAATATGATTTCTATAACATACAAAAGCATGGGCTAGCTACTCATAAAATTGACCCTGTTAGGACCCTAACACCGCTGCTGGTGAAGATGGTGATAACCAAGCATGCAAGCAAAGTATCCCTCGGTCATATATTGACAATCCTGCACTTCTGTGAATTTGTAAAGGGACACTTCTTTCCCTTTCTGACACAGAAAATCTGATGATGGCTTGTCCCCTCCTCACCAGGGTCTAGAGATAAAGAGCAAGGGAGAAAGGCTGTTTGGCAGAGAGACTGGGAAGAGAAGACTGGGACAGATTTTCTACCAGATGCTCCCCAGAGCAAAGGCAATTTCCAAACAAGTTTGTTTACAGCTACAGCTGTGTATTGTTTACAAACTCTCACCTCCTAAAAACCAAAAAAGGGAGGGGAAATTATTGGAAACACAGAAAAAGAATGCATGAACAATCTTGCTGGAGGCATAGAGGTACTCAAGGGGACTATGTGACCCACCCCTTGGGGAGGTCTGAGGAGGACATACCCATGTGGAGCTGGGTCTGTTGCTGTCCAGGTGCCTCCTGTTCTTGCCTCACTTGTTACTGACAAACTTCACTGGCAAACTAGGGTAACATTAACATGTTCTCATTGCAAGTGATTACATTTAAGTATCTTTGCCTTTAACCTAGATCTGTCTTAGATCTATCTAATGCTGGGTTTCCCTTGTTACTTTCCTGGCGAGTTCAGCCATCTCTCCCTTGCTGCTATGATGGCAACTGCATCTTTGCTTATACCCCCACCTCTTCCCTGCAGCAATGAAAAAAGGTTAGGTAAAAATCCATGTATCCCAGTCTTCAGGCTAAAGGTGTCCTTACCTGTGCGTGGAGGGGAGGGTGGGAAGGCAGCACAATTCTTAACAGGGAAGGAAACCTCCAGTCATTTCTTCTTAAAGGAAGAAGGAGGTGAGGTGTTCACAAAACAGGCAGGTTGGCATCTCCTATGTTAAGGGGATGTTCTTAGGGAAGGCTCATAAAGAAGGTGCCCCATTGAACCCTTAGCAACACGTTGGCGGCTCCAGGCAAGCCAAGTGGTAATGGAAGAGTGACAAAATGGGAAACAGCAGCAGCCCAGGCCCCCAGCGTCTGCGCTGGTGGACCCCTGTGCAGTGCATAGGCCTGGAGCGGGAGCAAGGTAGGTGACTACGGTGATGGATGATGCTGAGACCTCAGAGAGAAATGATATAATAAATGGTTGGTCTGACACAGTAGGAAATGTTTGCGTAGAAGTGACGGGTAATAAATAAGCTCATGTTGCTACAGATCCTCCAGGCAGTGCTGGAGCAAAAATACTTTCTGATTTTCTTTCTCTAAGGGAAAAAGGTAGGGAGGCAGGGACTCTTATTTGTAATAGCCAGACATGAGTAAAACTGTGTTTGTTGCATATAGTTGGTGTAATCTAAGGCTGATCCAGACCCAAGTCAAGTACTGCTGCAGCTGTAGGTTCTCAGTTGTCATAGCTAAGGTTACAAAACAACTTCCCTTGCAGTTTGCCTAATGTCACTGTCTGGAGCTGAGGCCCCACCGCTGTATTCATGGTTAAAACACCTCCTTTTCTTGCACTTGTTATCAGGGCTGCCAGGAAGATAGGGACAATCAGACAGTTTGCCCCAGGCATTGACTCATTATATGTGATACATGGTAATACATAGAGCGCCACAGACTCGACTTCTGCCCTGGAGTTTCCAAGTGTTCCTGTTTATCATTTTCTACAGTGTTTTACTTCTTTTTTTTTTTTTTTTTCCCCTTCCATTTTTATATGAATTTTCCTCTCTTGCTCATTTTTATTTGAATACCAGAAAACAGATCTCTATTGCTGCTGCTGCAATGATCAGTTAGGTAAGCTCTGCAAGATAGTTTTTGCTGGGTAGATAATTATCACTTGGATGGAGTATTACAAAATTAATAAAGACTTTGATTAAGAAAGCTATTAATTGATTTAGCAATCTGGAAGTGATTGTTCAAGAAACAGGTTAGCATCTCTTGGTTTAAAAAAAAATAAAACAAACGAGTGGGAAGAATATATACTGGCTATATTTTTAACATTTTGAGGTAGCTTCAGAAGTCTTACCCACAATCCCCCGAAATCAGTGAAACAATGTCCCCTCCTTTTTATTTTCTTTATAAATATCTAAGCGATGCATAAAAAATTTCATACTGAAAAAAAAATTAAATTTAAAATACATGTCTAAGGGTTAGTGAGCAGCCAGGGAATGAGAGTACTAAAGTTATCTGCCTAACCTCAAAGCTTAAGGTCTTGTACAATGCATTTCAGAATACTTTCTGCAGGGTTTTTGTTGGTGGCTTTCCCCCCGCCTCAAGAATACCACTCGATGTAATGACAGCTATCCAGCTGTCCACGTTTAAAGGACAACTATACTGCAGAAAAAAAAACAACAAGAAAAAGCCCCCAAAACCAAACCTCCTATACAATCGAGCTCTAGTTTTCAAAGATTACGCTGCTAAAACTGTGAGGTTTTGTGGGCCACTGGTAATTAGGATGGATGGTGTTAGTGAGTAAGGGAGGGGCCAGAAGAGCATTTAATGTCCCCTCCCAGATGGGGTGCTGGTGTCTACGGTGGGACTACTAGGACTGTTTGAGTTTATAAAAACAGCATTGAAGTTAAATGGCATAGTACATGTGTTTTTGTATGTTTGTAATTTTAGAAGCTTTGTCATTTCAATGCCTTCTTGTGCACCTGATTGCGTATCTCCCATTTTCTCATCCATGATGAGGGTTTCTGAGACTTAGGACATGGCAGGGAGGGAGGATTATTTTGGAACAGGCATATAGTGACCTATGATTTCACTTACAATATTAGGCAATGGCCCAACAGTGGCTATACAGACCTACTGAGTACCAGCATTTGGAAAGTGAGGTCTGCAAAACAAAACAAAGCATTTTTTTCCTGAACACGTCCCATAACTGTGGTAGCTCAATGTGACTGGATAGATTCTTGCTATTTCCTGTGCTTCTGCAGTACAGTAAGCCTAAGCTAACTGGATTCCAGGATTACTTGCTGTTCAGTACAGCATTGGCATCATAGGATTATAATGCAGGACTTTCTGACCGCGGGAGTATACCATATTAAATCCTGCAATATAGTTTCCATAGTATTGCATTACGTTCCCTCCTCATTAATACATTGTTCCCTAAACCCTGTATTTTTAGTGATCAAATAATTGTTCTATTACAGATAACCCTAATAGGTCTAAATCTAGTTGGTAAGCAAGACTACCAAGTTTTACATGGGAGAAAAAATGGGGGTGGAGGAAATATGGGGGTGGGGAATAGATAATTATATACAACATATAGGGGTTCCAACATCATATTTATCTTAATTATAAGAATCTGTTTGAGAGATAAAGAAAATTTCCCTAGAAGACAGCTAACTGATAGCAGTGGGGTTATCTGGTTTGTTACTGTTCTTTTTATTTGTAGATTTTTACAGAGTGGTTGTGAATAAGGTCATACCCACTTTACAGATGAGGGATTCCATTTCTTGAAGATCACAGAAAAAGTTAGAGGGGAGCTCCAGGTCTGCTGCCACCCATGTTATGTCCTCTTTCACTTTCCAAAGAACATTTTTACAGCCACCCATAACACTGCTCCCCATTGCAAGGCTCCAAACAGCGCACGCATATCTGGGAGTTGAATTCAGCCCCACTGCTCTCCTTTTGCTGACAGCGCAGTAATGAGCTGAAACAACAACATGTTATTCCCAGGGCTGCATGGACATTGCTAATGCCAATAAATAAGAAAAGCTTATTTGTCGTGACAAGGTGATACTTGTATATTATGCCAGATTTGATGCTGTTAAACAAGAAAATCTCTACCGATTCTCATTTCACTTAGGAAAAAAGTACTGAGGAGGAAAAAAATCAATATTTTCAAACTGGGAATGTATGTTTATCAGGTTTCTGAGAGAGACTGGAGGCTAAATACAAAGCCTCACATAACAATTAAGTTTGAGGAATTTTGCCTTGAAATTAAAATCCTTTCCCCCACTTCTAGACACCAGGGGTATAACAGCAGTGTCAAGCCAATAAGCTGGGGAAGTGGGGGGAGCTGAGCTGGTTTTTACCCTCTGAGCTGTTTGTCAAGCCCTCAACAACACCCTGAATTTAAAGCCCCATTTGTTGTGCAAGAAGAAGACACGTGGAGGGGCAAGAGCAAGAGCAGTTGCTTTGGTTGGCACCGGTTATTTGTGATGTTGGTGGTGACAGCAGGAGACAACACCAGGAGTTTCAGACCCCATCCTGCAGAGATGAGTGAACAGATGTGAAGAGCATCATTGCCTTCAGCGTGGCCCAGGCGATACAATCAAAGTCCCAATGTCCTTTGGTCAGCCAGACTGCCAAAAGGTGGGAGGTGTAGCTGAGATGATTTTTTTAGAGAACAATGTATCCGCTTGTACTAGAAGTCTGTCAGGGCAACTCAGGCTCCCTCTGTGGAGGTGTAAGCTGTGTTTGGTTACAGGAGAGAGGAGCTCTTGGTGTGTTTGCGCTGTGTTTGGTTACAGGAGAGAGGGAGTCTTGGTGTGGACCCTCCTCCTGCTTTGCTAGCCCGGGGGATAAACAAGGGACCCAAGAAACCGCAATATTTCAACTGTGTGCTGTTAGAGCCTGAACTGAAATCCCAGGATCATATAGCATATTTGGATTATTAATATTTCTATTACTATTTTTACTTTCGTAGCAGTATTTATATCAGGGGGCCCATATGCTTGACAATTTGCAGAAGAGATTGGTATGTCCGTTTTACAGGATGGGGAAACAAGGAGGGCTCCTGCTTCCCCAGGCAGGCTGGTCACCAAGGCAGCCTGCTTAAAGTCTTGCTCTGGCTCCTCCTCATAAATCCTTCTTCTGCATTGCAAGGAAGCTTCAGTGAACATCACAGCTCAGATGGGGATTGTTTTGGGTGGCAGGTTATGGGACAAAATCGTCCAGCCAGAGCTTTCACGAGCAACGCTAGCCAGAGTAGACATCCTCATGTTTGGCCCCCGGAAAGGGAGATAAATCAGTGTTAAATGAGCAATTTTATTGACAAACAACTCAGTCTGTGATGTGTGAAAGATCTGGTGCTTTTCACTGAGTGAAAACTGATCTGTGCCATAGTAGCTAGATGATTCACCACACAGAAAAAATCAGGCATCAGAAAATGCCTCCTGACAACTGGTCAAACACGGCACGGGGCTGATCCTGTTGGTGTCCTGTGTGTTTCCCTCCAGGTCATCAACTAGGGTGAGAGGCATCCCTGCACTGCTCAGATTCGGAGCCATCAGCTCCACAGTTCATCCCATTTTTTCTGTTTGTTATGGAGAGTGAGGAGGTGGAAGGCTACATGTTCATCTAGCTTGGGATCCTGGGGAACAGCAGGGGCTCTGGGAAAGAAATAGGGCGTAAGTACAAAAAACTCCTCTCCCTGCTACAGCTCCTCGTCTTCAGGCACTGAGAGGTTTAGGACGGGCTTCCTGAATGGTTGTTGTGGTTTAACCCCAGACGGCAGCTAAGCACCACACAGCTCCGTCCCCCCCGGTGGGATGCGGGGGA
>NW_009197366.1:19672-21847 GCF_000690835.1 Fulmarus glacialis | reverse complement strand
AACATAACATCCCTTTGGTCAGTTGGGGTCAGCTGTCCCAGCCGTTTCCCCTCCCTAATTCTTGTGCACCCCCAGCCTACTCGCTGGTGGGGTGGTGTGAGAAGCAGCAAAGGCCTTGACGCTGTGCAAGCACTGCTCAGCGGCAACTAAAACATCCCTGTGTTATCAACACTGTTTTCAGCACAAATCCGAAACATAGCCCCATACTAGCTATGAAGAAAATTAACTCTATCCCAGCCAAAATCAGCACAACGGTGTAGCATCCCAACCATCCTGTTGGTTAGACATGTCCCTCATGGATTTGTCTAGTCCCCTTTTAGGCTTATTTTATACTTTTTGGCCTCTGCAGCATCCTGTGGCAGTGAGTCACAACTTAATTACACCTTGTGTGAATAGGTTCAATGCCGTACTGGAACCGGCAATTAGTGCTTGCAGTGGTGATGCAAAGAGACATTTTCTGTGTGAAATGTACTTTTCATCAGTGCTACCCCATGAGGGGAGCTGCCTGTTGAAGCTTGCAGGAGATAACGGTTTTGAGGGGGGAAGGGGCCAGTGCCAGCCATCACATCGCCGATGAGCAAGAGGAGATAGTTAGGTACTGTCAGCGTGGTGCCGCACACCTCGTGCTACCTGGCACTGGAACAATTAAAAAACCCACGTTGCTTGCTGAACCCCAACTGCTTATTTGGTTCACTGTGGCCATGGAAACACCTGACCTATTTACACCTTCAGCAGAGCGAGTGGCGGTTGGCGGAAGCGAGGTGGGAAAAAGGGGAATGCTTTGAATTTGGATTTTGGAGACTTTTAATTAAGATGATGTATCTGAATGAGCGTGCGTGTGTGCTTGTGAGGGAGGGTCAGAGGAACGTAGCCCAAGCAGGCCAGGGGTTCCTGCCTCAGTGCAGCTGCGGCATTGGGTGCTCCTTGAGCAAACATGATTTGCCCAGAGCCTGTGTTTTGCATACGTAAAATAACATTTACCTTCTCGCCCACCATTTACAAAGGTTTGTCCATGGCTTTCTCAGGTCTTATAGGAATTCACTCTGCTGTCACTTTAACAGCAAACTTCTTCACACACACTTCTGCAGCATTCATCCCTGAAAAGGCTCCTGTACATGGGAATCGTCTTGCTCTACCCAGAAAGGAACGGAAAGGAGTCTCATTCTGCACAAGGGTTGCCTGTGCACCTTACGACTCTCATCTGCTCCTTGCCCATCTCTCAGTACAGCCGGGAAGATGGGAATGAGCAACATAAAGTCATTTGGCCACATCAAATGGAGCAGGAGATTTCACTTAATTGCAGCTGGGGCTTTTACTTAGGCTGCAGATTCCCATGACAGGATAATGCCGTGTAAGTTAGCAGAGCATGGGCACAGCAGATGTCGGGCTGAGCTTCCAAATTCTGTTCTTCTGAGGGCATGTATTAACATAAACGGGCAAATTAGGTTTTAGAATAGCAGTTACCTGAAATGGAGCCCTAGCTAAAAGAAGAGGAGATCTGCTGGAGAGAGGAAGATATTAAACTCTAGGTGTAAAGAAGACCTCTGCAGATACAAGATAATCACGTTGCATATTAAGAATGAAAGGAACTCCAAGACTTTAAAGATCTGTTGGGAAATCTTAAGGAAGGAAGGACGTTCGCATTTGATATTAGTGAGAGAGTCTTTAATATCCCCAAAGCATCTGATTAATAACCATAGCATCAGACCTCAGGAATGCAAATTTGGTAGCTCTTTAAGATGAAAGCTCCCCCTTCGCATGCTTTTTTAATTTTTTTTTTTTTATTGCATGTTTCAAAACCATTCATGTTCTGGCAGGTAACAGGTTTTTTATCCTGGAAGTAAGGGTTGACTGAGGAACAAATGGTGCAAATTCTGTTCTCAAACACCAAAATTAGAGAGAAAATACCATCTGTCTCCTCTCCAGCCTACTCTCCCTGGTCCCAGTAATGCCTTCTAGTGGAAAAACAAGTCATGAAGCTACTAACACAACATAGAGCAATGCACCATAACGCAATGGTTTGTGTGTGCGGAGGGACCGCTGCTTCTCCCCGGAGGAGGCAGGTGGAAGCGCTGTTCCTGGCTGGGTGGGGAAGACATTCACGGGGCCCTGTGCTGCTGGGCCCCTGCCTGGGCTTGGTGGGACCCCTCTTCCATGGCAAAGGCTTTCAGGTGG
>NW_009197366.1:9542-19650 GCF_000690835.1 Fulmarus glacialis | reverse complement strand
CCCTGCTACAGCAATCAAACTGACGGAGCTTTGACAGCAGCTGTGACTCATTTCAAGAAGAAACCCACTTGAGTGCTCATTATCACTTCAGCATCATTTACATTTTTCCCAGTCGGGGTGAATATTTTGTCGTGACAGGGCTTAGGCTGTTTCCTTTGCCCTGGGAAGCCCACACAAACAGACTTTCTACCAGGAAGCTCCTGCCAGAAGCTTTGCAGCTGGCTCTCTTTTGTTTCTGACTTCTTTTTTAATCCTTCTTGTCCTTAATGGCTGTCTGGGTTTTGGAGACTAGTTACACAACACTATTTTATCCCTCCTCCAGCATCGCTGAGCAAATTTCAAGGCCGCGGAGGAGGGGGAGGAGAGACTGATGTGCTGAGCCACCTTTGCCATCCACTTGTGACTGGGGTATAATAGGTACAGTTATTTGAGGCTGCCAAGAGTTTGCTGCCAAATTGAATTTTTCATAAACTGATTATTGCAAAGTGCTCTTGGCAGAGGAAAGTTTAACACCTTTCTAACAAGCTTAGCTCAGCCCAGCTAGTAAGAGGGATACTGTAACACTAATCCCCTTCTGGATCCTTGGCCAGGATTTTGGATTTACCGAGAAACAGTTCCACCCCCATTCCCTCACCCATGAGTAAACCCACTTAAGGTTTTTTCATAGCTATTACTGGTGCAGGCATAGGAATACGACTTTTCTGCTGGTGTAAAGCAGCCTAAATCCATTGATTTCAGTGCCCTGAGTTACTTTAGTACTGTGGGGGTGATCATATGATTCAGACACAGTCGATAAAGTTGATGGTAATCTACCCTCAATAACTTAACCTTAGCAATTTCCTCCAAAGAGAACTATGTAGCCAGGGAAAGGGGCTGGCTGAACTACTCAAACAATTTATCTGACAATTTCTGCCTTGTATTTCCTGCTTGCAAAATACTCATCCAAAAAGTTTTTGGTTCATAAGGCATTTATTCTTTGTTTTGTGTCAGTGGGTTATAAAATAGGTAGGTAAATTTGGTTCCTCAAGATGCAATGTTGTCCTTGTTGCCTGATGACTGTCACCCCACAAGCAAGCAGAGAGAGACCATTTCTGAGGAAGCAGGACAACCTCCTACCTACAGGCGAGTACCTTTGCTCGTTCAGAGGCACGTGGACAGAGTCCTCAGAATATACTTAACTTGCATGTGCATTCGGTAAAGGAAAAACAGAAAACAGTTGAAGCAAAGCTGCTATTTGCAACTAGCCCAAATCACGTTTAGAGCTCAAAAAATACACACCAAGAGTATTATTTTGGACAAACTACATCCCTTCAGTTTAGCTGCTGGAGGCTGCGCCCACTCGGACACCGTGGAGGACCTCGTTCGCGGTGGTGCCTTGATGTGAACCCCAGCCAGATAGTCCAGGGGGTGGGCAGGGATCCCACAGTGCGAACACATCTGCTTGGCAAACCTGGCAGAACAGATGCTGGGTGTAAGCGATGCTTTCAAAAAAATAGTAATTCATCATTTTAAACCCCCCACCCCTCAGATCACCTTTCTGGCAGGCGCTCCTAGCTTAAAATAAATAGTACCTTAGCAACAGCAACAGGGGGAGAGCGTGTCCTTATTTATTATTCTATTTGCTTTGCCTTTCCTTAATATTTATACATTAAAACATGGCAGGGCTTCACACATGCTGGTGACCTAGATGCAACAGAAAGCCCACACTACTCCAAAGGGGAGACATTTATGGAAGCGCCAAGGAGCAGAACAAAGGCACAACGTGCTGCTGGGTCCACCATCAGCAAGCGCTTGTGAGGAATAATCCGTACGGTATAGGGGACACATGCCGACAATGCGGTCACAATTTAAAACGATGCCATCTGTTTAGGAAATCTGAATGTTTTTGATCTGCCCCTGAAACGAAAAAAGAACTACGAGTACTGGGGCTTTGATTCTCTTTGGTGGTGCAAACAAGCAAGACGTTTCCAAATGTCCGAGCAGACCCTCTTCTGCTTGGGAGAGGGTGGCTGTGCTGGTCCATGGAGCAGGCGGCGGAATTGTTCTCACATTTACAAGAATTGTGAATTAATTAAGGCAATGTTGATATTTATAATTCAAATGTTTCCACTATATTTTTTTACAAAGATTGAACAACTTGAAAATTTTTGTGGACCAAAAATCTACCAAAAAGCTAGGGGAAAAAAAAAAACCTGCATGAGGTCAAGTCAGGGATTCTTTTTGTTTTCGTTTTACTCCAGGAAAATTTCTTTTTGCTGTCCATTAGCATCCATTTTGAAATGAAAAGTCATTTTGATTTGCAAAATGAACCTTTGTAATTAAAAGTGAATTTCAGTGAAACATTTTAAATGATGCAGGATGTTCACTGAAAATGACCTAAAACCAATGCCAAATCTTCTCAAAAAATGCTTCATCGAGTACTTTCAGCCAGCTCTTCTCAGCACATAGAAGTTATCTATAGCAGTAGGAGTTTTGGTGTTAAAACAGAAAGTGCATATAACGAAAAACTATTGTTTCAGTCAGATAATTCATAAATATTAAGGATAGTTGTTTGAAATGATACATGATATTGAAAATCACTGTTTGGTAGGAAAGGAAAAATGGTAGCTGTGAATGTGCTATACTTAAGTGGCCAAAGACTTTGGCAATAAAAAATTATGTATTCATTGTTTTAACAAGAAAAACTATGTTTTATTCTGTTTTTAACATTTCAGACATTGAATAATATGCCAGTAATGAAGAGTTTTAACCAAACAAGAAAGCCAGAATAATTAACACTAATATTTTTCTGTCATTCCAGGGCCTAAAATATCAGCAAAGATGGGTGAATGTAGGTTTCCTCTTCTGGGGGATGGAAAATAAAAAACAAAAGCAAAAGCAAGCAGTGTAGGGTTTTTTTACAACACGTGAAAAAAGTTAATTTTATTCTGGAAAAAAGTTTTGGATTTTTTTTCTGATTTTGTCTTATAATCAACTAAGGAGGAGAGGGAGAGAACAGCTGCAGTTGCAAAGTTTGACAGTTTCATTAAAAAAAAAAAATAAAAAACCTCTTTCATTTCTTTAAAAAATCTAAACTACTCCTAAGCAGCAGTACATGAAGATGGCCCAGAATAACCAAGCCTTCTGTTGCTTCTTTGCAAAAACACTTGTATCTGCAATGTAGCTTTAGAGGGATGCGTCTGTGCATCCGCCTCTTTGAATCGGGAGTCTGTTTCTTTTGGTGAGAGCTGGGCGAGGAAGATTATGGCACGTTTCACTTCTTGTCATACCCCCCTCCTAACCCTTGTGTGCATCCATATATAAAAAGCATTTTGAATTGGCCTCCAGAAGGGGGGTGACTTTTAAGACGCAGATGTCGGGATCTGCCCTGCCTGGTACCTACACGCCATGCAGTTCTCGCGCGGAAGGAGAGAGTGACATCAAAGACTAAGATGCTCTTTCTCTTCATCCGCAAACCTCCTTACGAGTGCACTGCCAGAGCAGAGGAAAACAGGTTTGTGAAAGGGAGTGCGACTGCAGCGGTTTCCATAACCTGTTTTTCTTCCTCACTGCTTTCTCCCAGCCTTCTGCCTGTCCCCTCACCGTCCCCAGCAGGACTGGGGACACGGTGCCTGTCCAGAGTCACCCAGGCACAGGTCAGGTGCAGCAGGGACCATAACGTTTTGGGTTTTCCTACTCTGCCTCCACTAGGTCTGGGAGAGAAGAAAGAGGGGGATTTGGTTCTTCAGGTTCATTCTGGTCTTCTCGCCTTTTTTAACACAGATACCAGATTTGGGGGAAAAAAAGCTCCACATTTATATCAGAGAAAAAAGCTGAAGTGTTGTTTTCATTCTGAACTGAGAACAAAAATGCTCTTGACTTTCTCAAGGCACAGAATTCTAAAAATTCACTTAACATCCTATTTTACTGGCTTTTCAGTTCTGAATTTATTTTCTGTATTCTCCTCTGGTATGTCAATGGCACACAGTGCTGGTTTTCGTCTTCCATTTGGTCTTTTTTGCAATAGCTGAAATACTTATTTTAATCGATTCTTTTTTTAAACCTTAAGAGCAGCTGTTACTTGGTGTTGACTAGCACATCTTAACATTGCTTGTATATCACAGAGTTTCTTTTTTACATTATAGCTGGAAGTGTTTTCTACTTAGCTTAATCTTTTCTATAGGTATCTATTTAGATACCATTCGTTTGGATTTATTAAAAAAAAATGAAGCAGGCTCTCTATTTTAATTTGTGTGGCACTATTCTGTTAGACCATATAATCCAGCATCAAACATTTCTTTAGATACATGCCTTGCCTAGTTTCATTCACAGCATTCCTCTGCTTGGAGGCATCAGGCAGACCCCTTGGGTAATTTGTTTCTAGTCGAGAGATATTAATGTTTCTGTGTGATAAAGCGTTGTTGTTTTCTTCAGTTTCATTGTTCTGTGGCATTAAGATTGTAAACGCAACAAGTGTTGATGATCGAGGCGCTTGCAGAGCCAAACAGCAAACCCACATCAGTGAAAACGGAGTGACATGATGTAGATACAAAAGTCATCTCTTGATCCATTAATATATACTTTGTGTGTACATATAGATTGCTGTACAGTGCAGTCTCATTTACTAGCTGGCTATATGACAAATGTGGTGCCCGTGATATCTCTGACCTGTGCCTATGGAAAATGAGCTTTTAAAGCCATGATCTTTTTTTGTATATACTGCCCAGTTTGTTGCCAGAGGATGTTGCATATATGTATGGTATCATCACCTGGTAAACAAATTGTTTTTGCAGTTTGGCCAGCATCATTAGTTAATTAGACCCTGGCTGTTTAGACACCTGGAACAAGCAGTGGGAATTTAAATTTTTCTGATAAAAGGATTTATTTATAATGAGTCTCACCACATAATGAGTTCCAACCAGGGGAGACTGACCGTTAGCGGATGACTCACAGCATTACTGTAAAGATCAGAGTCACATATTCAATTTTACAAGGCTTACATACACTCGGTGAGAGCATGGATTCTAGAAACAAATCTTTTGGCTCCAGTTTTTCCACCGTGTTAAATTTGATACAGTCCTCCTATGCCTGAGAGTAAACAGGCAGGACACAGCAGACTATTTATTTTATTTCATTTTTTTATTGCTCTTCCTCTCTACAGTTTCAAGAGGAAAAGAAGCCGAGTTTTTAATATTGCAAGAATGCTCAGCCCTTTTCAGCTGGGAGATGTCAGAAGCAGCTGCAGACCTAAATGAAAGGAGCTCATCTCTGAAAATTTGCTATGCTGTAATAAATGCAGAGTTCTGCTGGTGAGCTGCTGATGGCCCTTTAATGTCTTTATACTTTAGCAGTACTCAGAGGCACTGCGGTTCCTTCCCCTCCCTCCCCAGCCCAGCAGCTCCCTTCCCCCTCCCTGCCCACCCAGGCTCAGGACTGAAGGTGAGAGTTCACCGTAACGTTCAAGGACTACGCTGAGTTTGAAGACGGGGGCCGTGCCTGGTTTTATCATCCAGCCAGCAGCTTCCCTTCAGCTCAGATTGATGTTCTCCTTTCCTGGCGTGTTTGCTTTAAACATTTGGCTCCCTGAGTCACGTTCGTACACCGCACGTTGTTGGTATGCAACACGGGGGTTGCTATCTATTTATTTTATTTAAGTAGCATGTGCTATGCAGGGAAGAATACGTTTTCCCAATATCCTTGTGACGTATTTTCCCAATTAGATGTACACAGCCTGTTAAGATGAAAACCAAGAACTCCAGGTCTCTGCTCCTTTCGTGCTAATCTGTGAGCATCGGCATCTGCCAGTCTGGAGACTGGCAAAGTGTTAAGAGCATGACAGATTCCCAAAAACCACGTTTACAGCTGGGGAGGTGAGGATAGCGTATGCGGAGCTCGGTAAAAGGATCTCAGAGTTTGAAGGATGCTCTGGGAAACCGTCTGGATGTAGTGTAACTCGCAGTGTAGAAACCTTAGAAAGTCTTTTCTCTCTGAAGTTTGAGAGATGTGGAGTCCAGTCGCGCTGTACTTCATCATGGGGTACGTGAGGCTTAGTATTGTGGACTGGTGGGCGAGACCCCAAAGAAAGGGGGGAGCATGACTGGCAAACCAAATGCTGCCTGGGGCAGCTCTGGGTAACGTGGAAGAGCTTGGACTACCAGGCACCTGTAATGGCCAAAAGAATCACTTTGATGCAAATGGGCATATGCAGACAGATGATAAAGCCACAGGATAGTTTGGATTATTTGGAGATTATCACAGCTGAAACGTAAGAGTACTGTTCACTGCTGGATAGCAATGGGACTAAACACAGCATAAAACCCAAAATCTCTCTGACGGAGGAGGAAAGAGACCAGTTGTTGGGATCCTTCTCAGCCTAACGGAATACAGGGACGTTTCTAGGCATTGATGAAAATACGGCTAGAAAAAGAGCTGTATGTGGTTTATGAGACTGTAACGAATGTGGCACTGGGAGCCCTGCGGGAGGCACTGAAGCTGGCAGGGCTGTGGTCATGAGCTGCCACCGTATTCACTAATGCTCAGTGGTTAAAGGCAACAGTCCCAGCTGCAGCGGGATACTGGTCATTGGGAAAAGCCATGGTTTCAGGGACAGCAAAGGATATGGTACCAAAAGCAACTGTAGATTTACAGCAGTCTCCACCAGTTGACCTGACTCGAGACGGCATGAGTGAGAACGTGCATGGTGAGAAGAAGTCCCACATGAAGTCCTGCAGGCTAGAGTAAAAAGGAAGCATTAACCCATTTCCCTAAGGCAAGTAATGCTCTGGTAACCTCTGACCCTGCAAGTCAGCCCATGCCTGCATGTGAAACCAAGCAACAACCGCTGAAGAAAGAGGTAGTCTCTGGAGTCTGGAGGAAAGGACGTAAGTGGTGGGAAGACTGCCCCTGTCCCCATGGTCAGCAGCTGTAAGGCAGTTGCTACCTCACAGAAAAAGATCTCCTGGTAAAAAGCTCATTTTTTTTATAAGCTTGGAGTCCTCACCTGAGCTTACCCAGCACTCAGCTGGCAGGTGTAGTGCTATAAAGAAAAGAATCAGCAATCATCATTATAATGAAACTTCAGTTTTTCCATAGCTTGGAATATTGCAGTAAAATACCATCAAAAAGCAAGTTGCTGTGACTGACATGATAAGTATTAACATTGGGAAATCATCTTCTGTCTTAAATTTCCCTCACGTTTTTTATTTCAGATGCTGTTTTTATATTAGTTTGATTTTTTTCAGACATAAATAGTCCCTTATAAAACACTTTAGCTGTCCATTTTCTTCTGAAGTTGCTCATTTGTTCTTCTTCTATCGTAGGAAAGTTGTTTGTAGCTAGGATATGCCAGGAAAATAAAATGGCCCTTTTGCTCCTTTTTCCCAGCATGCTACCCAGCTGTCCCAAAATCTCATTGCTTTTTAATACTGAAGACTTCAAGGCAGAGAGAGATAAATAGAAAGAGACTAAAAGTACCTTTTTATGGGGCAGTTTGCCATTTGGCACAAGCCTCAGTCTGAGTCAGTGTTTAATTGTGTTTGCTGATCATAGTTGTGGCCTGGATATTTTAAAATAGATGTTATCTATTAAAAAAAGAAGGGAAAAACGGAGGAAAATTCACACTGTAAGGTGCCTGAATGCTTTTAAAATTTTATTTTTCCTTTTAAAATAAAGAGCCTGGGAAATTGAAAACATCCACATTATGTTAAATGCAAGTAGAGACTTTGGAGTGCCAGTTTACCAAATATGTGCAAAATCCAAATGTAATTCATCCCCGATGTTGCAGCCGGGATGTATTTATTCCAGGATCTATACAGAAACCTTTCATTCCCTGGTTTGACAAAGACTGGCAAACAGCCAAGTTGCATTAGCTGTGCCAAGCATTGTAGGCTGTGGTTACTTCTTGCCTAAAGTGCTCTCAGTGACCTCATTGTTGTCAAGTATTTTCTATGGCATTGTACGCATGAGCAGCCAACGTAGTTCATTCAGCCTAAAATATCATAGCCATTAGCTAATGGTGACATGGTTTTGGTTTGGATTTTTTTTTCCTTTTGTTTCGGGGTTTTTTGTACTCCCTTAGCCTGTGATCCTGCAATGTGAAATTCCCCTGCTAACCATGTTGTGAGAATGGGGTATGTGTCTGTAAATTGGAAGCTGAGCTATAGAAAAAAGAAATCTTTCTGGGGTCTCTGTCTCTATATAGCTTATTAAAGGAGTAATGCAGCATTACTCAACCTGGATGGAAAGCAGCCTGCGAGTGAAGAACCGCAGCGGACTGCAGGAGAAGAGGCAGGCTTAGAGGCTGATGCTCCCACCTCCACGCTCCCTGGAAAGCCGGCACAACTCTCCCGAAAGTTTGGCAGGCAAAGCGTGGCTCCCAGCAGCCTGAAGTTTCTTACTGGAGTGGTTCGTCCGCTCCCCCATCGGGGGTCCCAGGCAGGTGTATCACACTTGAGCAGAACAAGAATCCAGCTCTTTGCGGCTAAACTGTTTCCAGGTGCAGGCAGCGAACTCTGCGTTTGGCTCCTCGTGCTCCGCCTTCCCCAGAGCAGCCTGCAGCAGCTGTGGCAACACTGCCAAAAAATAATAACAACAGTTAAAGAAAGAAAAGCTGTCCGTTTTCCGTAGCGCGTTTTCTTTCAGAATTAATGGCGGTTGTAAAAAAAAAAAAAAAAAAAAAAGAAAATGCCCCCCAAAAACCCACCCCAACCACCATTGGGAATTTGGCGTGGAGTTTGGCACGGTTGTGGGCAGGGAGGGGGCAGAACATCAGGCTCCATATCCTGTGCGTGGGTTTGATAGGACAGCTTTTCCCTGTGAGAGTGATTCCCGGCTTTGTTTTCTTATTTTCAAACTTAGACGCCAAAGGAAGTACAAGGAATAGAATAGATCCCATATAAAATACCCAGGTGGAGTGTCGCTGGATTAGGTCTTTCATCCTTAAATTGACAAGAACGTTGTGAGTTTCATAAAACCTGAAGGATACAGCTGTGTTCCTCTGGCAGCACAATAATAAAATCAGCAAAGGCTGATGCTACTGCGGGGATACATCGCTCACAATAAACATTTGAAAGGCATTACATCTCCACAGTAAATGAGGCTGTCAAAGAAGGCCACTTTCAACAAATCATACTAAATTATGGCATGTGAAAAGTATTGCAGATTAGCTGCTCTTAGTTCATTCAGTGCTTAATGGCTGGTCTTGAATGGCAGGCAAGAAGAGAGAAGCTGGTGGTATTCAGCGATGTATTAGCTATGTAAACACAGGGGAGATGTCCTGAACCCAATTCTTCCGCTGCCTGCCCTGCACCTTTGAAATGTAAGGGAGCTTCAGCGCGTCTCCAAGGAGGTTGGCAGCGAGTGCGGGAGCCGCTAACGGTGGCTGCGGCACATTGTGCTACTCACTGCGCTCCCTCTTTGTGGAGACACGTTGAGCATTTTCCTTTTCCCTGATCTCATTGTAGCCATTCAGGCTGAAAATGTCTTTTGCTCTTTGTGTATCAGTGCGACAACCAGCATAAATGTCTCGTCACTCTCACGTTAGCAGCTGACTAGCAGCCATCCGTCCCTGCCCGCGCTGCCTGCCTCTGCCCCCTCCCCGCTCTGCCACCAGCTCTCCTTGCAGCCTTGGCCAAATCAGCTCTCCCTCTCTGCTTCCAGCACGTACCAAATGGCGCTCCCAACGCTTGTTTCCATTTGTGTATGGATTGCATGGGTGAAAACCTCAATAGAAAGGAATTATTAGTATTTATAGTGCCTCTGGCAAACTCTGCATTTTAAAGGAAGTGCCAATAATTAGTTATGGTGTTTTAATTAAAGAGAGCAATCTGTAATTAACAAAGGGGTGCTGTATTTTTATCTGATTTTTATTATTTTTATTAATCAGCAGTACTTCACAGATGTTATATTTTCAGTTACTTGTAATGCTCTTTTGCATATTTTTTCCACTTCAAGGTGGAATAATCGAGTGAAATATTTTTATCGTGTCTTAAAACACAGTCAATCTGATGGGGAGACTGTTCATGTCATACTGGTGGTTGAGGCAGTGTTGTACAAGTTACTTTGGATGCTCTTGAGCGGAAGTAAATTTCAGTTCTTGTTCTTTAAGGTTCAATGCTTTGCTTCTTCTATG